>NW_005871068.1:3998089-4055194 GCF_000147115.1 Myotis lucifugus
TTTTTTTTTTCTTTATTTCATACTTCTTGTATATCAGCTGGAATCACATCTCCCTCGCCAAAATGAGAAACAAAAAATAGAACCGCAAGAAAGTCGGGATGTGGGAGGTTGGCCAGCCACGCCCCTGATTGAGGTGGAGGGGCGATCAGGGGCGGGGCTGGCCGGGGGAGGGGCCGCGGGTGGTTGGGGGGGTACCAATCAGGGCTCTGATCAGGCTGGTTGGCCGCCACAGTGCGCATGATAGTGACTGGTTGTTCTGGTTGTTCCAGCATTCTGGTCGCTTGGCTTTTATATATATAAATAATAAAAGCCTAATATGCTAAGTGTCTGACCATTCATTCGACCATTCGACCAGTCGCTATGATGTGCATTGACCACCAGGGGGCAGACACTTCTACCAGTATGTTAGCTTGCTGCTGGTGTCTGGCCTATCAGGACAGGGCGAGATGGGCAGGACATGACCTGGAGCCTTCCCACGGTTCCTCCCCAGCTCCAATTGTGCACTGGTGGGGTCCCTCAGCCTAGCCTGCATTCTCTCACAATCTGGGACCCCTTGGGGGATGTTGGAGAGCCTGTTTCAGCCCTATCCTCGCAGGCTAGGCTGTGGGACCCCACCGGTACATGAATCCGTGTAGTTATTTAATAATAATCATTATATCAGGCAGGGTCGCCTTTTCCTTTGTTATATATAACATATACAGGGTTATATATTAGGGGCAAAAGTAGGTTAATAGTTGTGAGTACACGAAACAGGGTTTATTCTTGTATTATTATTTACTCATATTATTTTCCATACAAACAACTGTCAACCTACTTTTGCCCCACTCTGTGTGTTGCTACACATAACAAAGGCAAAGGGGAGCCTATCTGATGTTGTCTTTTACGGGCTCACAGATTCTATTGAAATGAAAGACCATGTTGGGTATTCTTTCCCTTCTTCCCAAATAAACTATCCAAAACCAATATCTGTAGTGATAATGTTACGGGACAGGAACCAGACCCAAAGTGGGTCTGCCTCTGGATGGCCTGTATTGTGGGTTCTTGACTCTGTGTAGGAAAGATTGCAGAATATGAGTCCATGTGATTTTGAGAGAACGTTTATTAAAGCTGGAGACAATAAAACAAGGAAGGGCTTAGGGTAGAAGCAACAGAAGTGAGCCTAGGCGGGGTTGCTTTGGCTCATTGGAAAGTCAGAGAAAGGGGGGCCTTGGAGACAAGTTCAGAGGATTAGCCCAGGATGAAAGGGAAATCTTTTGTGACAAGTAAAGGGATTTTATTTTATTTTTGAGTCCAGTAGTAATCCTTTGCTCCCCTGGTTGCCAGTCTCCCGGGGTTCTTTAGAGTTTAGGAGATGCACACCTGTGGGGGAAGAAAAGATAGAAGGGAAAGGCGGGAGGGAGAGCAAGCCAGGAATATATTTTTCTAAGTAAAATAAAAAAGGATTTTCGTGTAATATACAAAAACGGAATATTTGCATTTTTCTGAAATTAGCCAAGATATTATACAGATTTCACAAAGATTAAAGTTAGGCAAGTGAATCTTGAACTTGTATCAGTAATAATCTAAATACTTAGACATAAGAGAGATATTAGTGATCTGAATGTCTAGATTGGCCTAAGAATATTTCGCAGGCCAACTTCACACAGACATATACTAAACTCATAACTGAGATCGGAACTTAAGTGCCATCATCACATGACCAATTAGTCACATGCTGGACATGTTGTTGACGGTGTCACTCATGCTGGCCAGATACAGGTTCTTCCCTGAATTTTTTACCTCTTTTACATGTTGTTTAAGGTGTCACTCATGTCATCTTATGGAAGCTTAATTAAAGACCCCTTAATCACTGAAGTCTCTAGTGATTAATTAGGTCCTATGGTATTCTGTGATTCTAGAGTTTTCTGAGTTACCACAGTATATTCTGTTCAGCCATACTTAGACCATCAGAAAGACTCACAACCAGTATATCTGTAGTTGTATTTGGACTACAATATAAGAGTGGTAAAGTGCTTATTCTCTTGAGTAGGACTCAGGGAGTTCAAAATTCAGCTCCATCTTTTGATCTGTGTGATTTTGAATAAATTACAGCAGGTCCTCGAATAAAGTCATTTAACTTAACATCATTTTGTTATAAGGCCAATGAGGACATAAAAATCTTCCCAGTTGGGGCCACTGTCTGTGTGGGGTTTGCATGTTCTGCCCATGTCTATGTGGCTTTTGTCCAGTTTCCTCCCACATCCCAAAGATATGCATGTTTGGTGAATGGCATCTCTACATTGTCCCAGTCTGAGTGAGTGTGGGTGTGGGTGCGAGCGCACCCTGCGATGGAAAGATGTCCTGTCCAGGGTGGGTGCCCACCTGTGCCCTGAGCTGCCAGGATAGGCTCTGGCCACTGGAATAGGCCGGATGGGAAAGAATATTTTGTTTTTATTCATCTTCCTTAAATGTATATGTAGCACACTGGTTAATTCGATTGTATAGATTTCAAGTATACAATTCTATGATACATCATCTATATATTGCACTGTATGCCCACTACCCAAAGTCAAATCTCCTTCCTTTATCATATATTTGACCTCCTTTACCCTTACCTACCCTACCCCCATCCCCTCTGGTAACCACCATACTATTTTCTGTGTCTATAAGTTTGTGTTTGTTTGTTTTTTTTTAAATATATTTTATTGATTTTTCACAGAGAGGAAGGGAGAGAGACAGAGAGTTAGAAACATCGATGAGAGAGAAACATCGATCAGCCGCCTCCTGCACATCCCCCACCGGGGATGTGCCCGCAACTCAGGTACATGCCCTTGACTGGGATCGAACCCGGGACCTCTCACTCCGCAGGCCGACGCTCTATCCACTGAGCCAAACCGGTTTCGGCTGTGTTTGTTTTTATTGCTTGTTCATTTGTTGCTTTCAGTTTTATATTCCACATATAAGTGAAATCATATGGTTCTTAACTTTTCCTGTCTGACATTTTGCTTAGCATGATAATCTCAAGATACATTCATGTTGTCTAAATGGCAGTATTTCATTTTTTCTTATGGCTGAGTAGTATTCCATTGTATATATTAGAATTGTTTTGGGTCTTTATTTAGAACTTTGATGATGTTTTTGTGATTACAAATATACCTTAACTCTTTTTGAAAATTTCAGTCACTTTTTAAAAATTACTGTTTATATTCCATATTATTTTATATTAGTTTCAGGTGTAAAGCTTAGTGGTTAGGCAATCACATACTTTACAAAGTGGTCCCCTGATATTTCAAGTATTCACCTGGCCCCATACATAGTTATTACTCTCATATCAATTAGCATACGGTAAAATTGCTTTTACTATATGTTGTTTCACTTAAAGTCACAGTTTCCAAAAAACTATCAACAATGTTAAGTGAGGACTTACTGTATTTAATCTTTCTGGTCCTCTGTTCCCTCTTAAAATATGGTTAATAAAATGTGTGAAACACTTAGCAAACTGTTTGGCAGATAGAAATTACTAATCAACATTAGCTATTATTATTGTTATGTATGGCATTTAGACCTCTAGAAATTATCTGGTGGCAGACCATAACTGCTATCAAACCACCCCTGAACTATGGAATGCAAGTGGAAAGTGAAAGATTTGAGGGCAAGGTGAAGGGAATAGGGACTATTTACTTGGTGAAGTAAACTAGGTACTTTTTCAGGTTTATTGGGAGAAATCCACCTAGACTGAAACAAAGCCTAGGGAACATCTACTCTAAAGACTGTGGCATAAAATAGAATATTGGGTGTGTAGAACTCTACTATTGTGTGGTAGAAATGGAGATATGTTAATCACAATGACCTGAGTCAGCCACCATTGTGCTGGGAGACCTACCACTAAAGTTGCTAGGAGTTTTGGTGAAATGTACTGTGGCAAGTAGGTGTGTGTGTTTCTTGAGGGTGGGCACTGTATCATTCTGCTTTATATAATTATTTGTATTATTTAGCTTTTCTGATATTAATTCTACCAATAGTTCATTAAAAATGCCCAGCTGGCGTGGTTCAATGGTTGAATGTCGATCTCTGAACCAGGAGGTCATGGTTTGATTCCCAGTCAAGGCACATGCTCAGGTTGTGGGCTTGATCCCCAGTGTGGGGCATGCAGGAGGAAGCTGATCAATGATTCTTGCTCATCATTGATGTTTCTTTCTCCCCTCTTCCTTCCGTTCTGAAATCAATAAAAATATATTTTAAAATATGAAGTAGCTAATGCTACTTTAACAGTGCTCCTTCTAAGTTGGAAATGTATTCTCTTTCAAAGTTGAAATTTAGGACAATGTATATGCATACCAACAAAAAATAAGGAAGATATTGATTTTAAAAATCCCCTAAATTTTTTATTGAAAAAGTGAATGCTTTTATCTTAGCTAAGTTATTCATCCTGGAGTGTATGTAATAGGTTTTTAAAGCTTTCTATGTAAAAACCAATTATCAGAGCCTGAACTCTGAGAAAACTCAGTTACTGGGAGTATCAGACAAGGATTTTAAAGCAACTACTATAACTATGCTCAAGGATGTAAAGACAAATATGTTCATAACAAATGTAAAGATAAGAAATCTCAGCAGGGAAGTACAAAATATAAAAATAGTAATTATAGAATAAAAAATACAATATCTTCAGGCAGATGGAAAATGATACCAGATGGAAGTTCAGATCTTTAGGAAAGAATGAAGAACTTTTCAAATAGTAAATATGTGGGTAGATAAGTATTTCCTAGTTATTGACCTAAAGAGAATTGTTTTTCTATGTAGTGTTATTTTACAATGATGTGTGTGTGTGTGTGTGTGTATACACACACACACACACATATATATACATGTATGTGTGTGTGTATATATATACATGTATATGAAAGAGTATTAGATCAGACTGAGACACCAGATACAAAGTATGTTGGATAGAGGGCACATTCCAGTAGTTCTGGTAAACCAGATACAAGTTTTCAAAGGAAATAGCCAAGAATATGTTAGATGATTTACCTACATTAAGAGTATAAAATGTTAGGATTTTGGGGAGGTTGAATTGATTTTTTAGTGTGATTAATTTGGAGAGAGCTATGTTGTGCTGTGATTACCAACTTTTGCCATACAAAGGGATTGGGGTAGGAGTCCTGACACTCAAGTCCAATGAAAGGGAGTTTAGTGGGACCAACCCCCCAAAAGGGGGGGTGTAAAGATAGCTTTCTGTGTATATTACATTTTCAATCATGGTAATTATGGAGTCATTGAATACATATTTCATTTATAGTAGCAATACATATCAGAGTTTCATGCGATCTTATTTATTCTGTTTATTTTCCTACTCTCTCATTATGTTTTCTTCACATTCATGAAACAAATATTTGTACAATGGTGATAGTTTGTCACCTTCTTACAGACATTTACCAGGAAACAAATAAAAAGTGCCTCTGGAAAACTCATAGAGAAGCATAACAAGAATTTTAATATAAACAGCAGGAATTCCTTTTGATTACACAATCCTTTTTATAAGAACTCCTATTGAATAATTTAAATATATATGGAAAATAACTTTCAGCTGAACATTTACGTGAATAAGATTACAATCTTAAAGTAAACTTTGTCTCGTGTCCACTTTCTAAGGTACACATGCATAAACACACAATCATACACATAGGTGGGGATTATATAGTTTTACTATTTTTATATGTTGTTTTTGAGAGATTAAACTATTAGGGTTATAGAAGCATCTTGGAAATAGAGTACTTCATTGATCATGAGTAAAATCTTTAGCCATTCCAATTTTAAAGGCTTTAATTCGATTTCTCTCTCTCAATGTTTTACTAGATTTCATGTTAAGAGTTTCTCATGATGACAGGGGTATGTGTAATGCTCTTATGAAAAAATTAATCCAACTCTCTCATTGCTTCTGACTGCATGTGGGTACTCCCTTTAGAGCAGTGTGCTATGGTTATTAGGGGGGTTGTGTACAAGAGAGTAGAGACGGACTGGGTCATGCCTTTCCTTCCCATTTCACAAACCCCAGGCTGCTAGGGGTTTTGGTAGAATGTACAGTAGTATATAGGTGCGCATGTCTTGAGATGTGTATGATGTGTGTCTTATAGATGTGTGTGCCTAAAGATGGTGTGCCAGTAATGCCATCTTTGGAATAGAAAGGGTATAGAATTAACTCTTTTTGCATGACCTAAACCTAAACCCATATTAACTTATCTACTGCTACATTCATGAAGAAAAGGAAATTCCTTACTTCATAAGCCACCTCCCTTTTAGATTCTCTTCTGAACATATTGGCTCTCCAACCATTAGGAAGTTCTTGTTGAAAAAATAAAAATTATGTATAACGATTTTTCCACCTGAATTGTGACTTAAGCTTTTATAATTTAAAATATTGTAACAAACTTACAGTTATAAAATAAATAAGTTAAGGGGATATAATGTACAGTATGGTGACCGTAGTTAATATTGTATTGTATATTTGAAAGTTGCTAAGAGGGTAGATCTTGAAAGTTCTTATCAGAAGAAAAAAATTGTAACTGTATGGTGATAAATGTTAACCAGAGCTATTGTGGTGATCATTTCACAATGTATGCAAATACCAAATCATTATGTTGTACACCTGAAACTAATATAGTATTATATGTCAATTATAACTCAATAAGAAAAATAAAGGCAAGATAAGCACATAAACATAAAATATTGTAAATATTTTCCAGTCAATCTTCTTGGCTCTGGATAGAATTGCTTTCAAACTAATTCAAGAAAATGGATATCTCTGATTTAAATATCTTCATAAAGGTTTTGTTCTCTTTCCCAGGGGCCAACCATGGGGGATTGATTTACACAGTTTCCTAGAATCTCCTTCTTATCATTCTTCATTCCTTCTAGTAAAGAACTCCAGCATTTTTTTAGGGTCTCCTTCGATTTCTCATCTCCTTAATTTCAAACTTATTTTGATTCATTTCCATAATTTCAAATTTACTTGGACAGGTCTTAAATAATTCATTTTTTAAAAAAATTATCTTTATTGTTGAAAATATTACAGATGCCTCCTTTGTTTGTTTTTTCCCATTGACCCCCCTTCCACCTGGCACCCATCCCTCCCAGGCCTTCACCACTTTATTGTCTGTATCCATATATGCATATAAGTTTCCTGGTTACTCACTTTCCCCCAGCCCCCATCTTTGCCTTCCCTCTGATATTCATCAGTCTGTTCCATACTTATATGTCTCTGTATTTATATATTTTGTTCATCAGTTTATTTTGTTTATTAAATTCCCCATATGAGTGAGATCATGTGATACTTATCTTTCTCTGACTGGCTTATTTCACTTAGCATAATATTCTCCAGGTAAAAATCCTTTTAAAAATTATTTCCAGAATCTATGTTAATTACCCATAATTGTTAAGTAGAGTCACTGTTTGTCAGGCCTAGTCCCTGGCAATTTATCTGCCTTATTCTAACCTAACAAAAGTGAGCGTTTACCACTTTAGTCACTAAAGATTGTGATTAAAATGAAATATGCTGCATATCTACCTTCATGTAAATCTAGACAACTTTTTGTTGTACTGACTTTTGTACTAAGGTAATTTATGCTCTTTCTCAATGCCATTCATCCATTGATCCATCTATCCACCAAAAAAGAAAGGATCTTCTTATAATCATTGTATTTCTCATGTAAATAATATCCAAAGTGCACACATGCACACTTTTATATTGTCTAAAACTTATATAACATGAATCTGGGATGAATAACTTCCTGTTTGATCTGTTGAATCTGACACTAAGTGAGCTTTAAACTGACATTTATTGATAACACTCTTAAAATTTAAAAGCAAAACAGATTTTTCTCATGAAAGATGGTCCATTATCTTCTTATATTGAAAGAATTGACTTCTCAGTTGGAAGTCAAAACATTTGGACCAGTTTTTTATAGGATTCTAGGATTAAATCTTATAAGTAGATTTATTTCTCTATGGATAAAACAAATAAGAATGTGCTATTCAGTCTTTCAGTCTTCAGTTTTATGGGCTTAAGAGGCAATTATTAATGGATTAGGAATAAAGCAAACTAAATAAAATAAACTCTTGAATTGAATTGTACCAGTATTTTTCTATAAATATACTGAGTGCATTCAAAGTCACCCCGGAGATGGATAAATAAGCTGAAGAGCTAAAGAGGATAGGATGATACAAGCGAAGTAAATCTTTTTCAAATGCAAATTAAAGTTATAGGGCTAAAAGTTAAAAAGGAACCAAAACTAAGAAGGAAGGGACAAACAGGAGGAGATAAAATTTTCAATTACATTATTAAAGGTAAATTGATATGTTTCACATGGGAAACTTTAAATGTGTTCTGTTAGTTTTAGAGAGCAATAAAATGCTGTCTATGTGTATTGTGATCACAGACTTTAAATTCTTGACAGTTACAATTTCCCTTTCACATAAGAAAAGCGGATTTTACATTATTTCACATATGGGAAATATCATTTTACATAAAAGAACTAAGGGTATTTAAAATATGCAAATTATTACTGTACTGTAAATGTAGTGTAGAATGGTGGTGGGCAAGATGTTTAATCTGAAAATGCAGTCTATAGATCAATTGATAATGAGTCTAGGGAAGTCTTGAGCAAAGAGAGTGGAAGAAAGCTTCCCCATCTCTGTGGGAAAGTTGACTGGGGTCTTTTGGGGGATAAGAATCCTGGAATTTTTGAGTGATGCTTAGTGGAACCTCATGATTCTCTCCCAGCACTTTCCAGAGGTGTTTGTTCCAAACTCTAATCTAGACTCAGGTTCTCCTCTTGTGAGCAGCATGAAACAACTATCAAGTTCACAAAGAGAAAAGGACACAAAAGTTGGTCCCTGAACAAGAGGTGATTGTAGCAGCCAATGTAAGCAACTTTAGTGGCCTCATTGGAAAAGCTCTAACAGTCTTTGAAATGAAAACAAAGCCCCACATGGGATTCAGACTTAAAATACACTGCACACACATGTGCAAACAGACGTAAGTGTGGATAGATAGATATAGATTGTCTTCTCTTTCAAAACCAAATACAGAGTACTTCGGAATCTATTCAAGAAGAAATAACAGAGGCCTGATTTATCCTCATGCCTGAAACAACACCCATGATAAAGGGAAAAATTAATGAAATGCTGGATATCAGGCAACCAGAGACAGATGTCTAAACTATAAGGAACAAATGATGACAGCCATGCAGCTTACTATCTTCAAAGGGTTTCTAGGCCACGGTGCCAATGTGAGAGTGTTGAGGTGGAAACTCGGGCAGAATCCAGGGGACTTTGTACTTTGATGAGCCAATATGTTCAGAAGAGAATCTAAAAGGGAGGTGGCTCATGAAGTAAGGAATTTCCTTTTCTTCATGAATGTAGCAGTAGATAAGTTAATATGGGTTTAGGTTTAGGTCATGCAAAAAGAGTTAATTCTATACCCTTTCTATTCCAAAGATGGCATTACTGGCACACCATCTTTAGGCACACACATCTATAAGACACACATCATACACATCTCAAGACATGCGCACCTATATACTACTGTACATTCTACCAAAACCCCTAGCAGCCTGGGGTTTGTGAAATGGTAAGGAAAGGCATGACCCAGTCCGTCTCTACTCTCTTGTACACAACCCCCCTAATAACCATAGCACACTGCTCTAAAGGGAGTACCCACATGCAGTCAGAAGCAATGAGAGAGTTGGATTAATTTTTTCATAAGAGCATTACACATACCCCTGTCATCATGAGAAACTCTTAACCTGAAATCTAGTAAAACATTGAGAGAGAGAGAGAGAGAGAGAGAGAGAGAGAGAGAGAGAGAGATCAAATTAAAGCCAGGAGACTAAGGTGAGCAGAGTTTTCAGGACAGAGCACTCATATGAGAGAGCTTTACAGTGAGAGAACTCCAAAGATCTACAAAGGATCCCACCAAGTTCTGATCAGCACATGCATGTGGAGAAACTACCCAAGGTAGAGGAAAGAAAATCTAACAGAATTAGAGGTAAAAGTGCCAGATGTGCACATAGGGCTGGGAATAGTGCCAGTTCCCACCAGTCAGACTGGGAACCTTATGATTCATGGGGCATTAGGTAGAGTACACAGAAAAGTCTTGTCTTTGTAGGGAACAGTAATAAGCCCCAGATTGAGCACTGCTCTGATCCTGCCAAAGAAATCTTAAAAGGAAGATCTGAAAGGATCAACCTACTCGAAAAACTTAATGGCTCCCAGAACAAGCCTGATGAGTAAGAATATTCAGCACCCAAAAAGGTAAAGATCACATATCTATAATATAATCAATATTCACTAGCCATTGCAAAGAAGCAGGAAAATAAGAACCATGATGGGGAAATAAATCAGCTAAAACTGACCCAGAACTGAAATAGATATTTACCCATCAGTATCCACAAATGTGTACACATCCTTCTAGCTGTCTTTATCCTATTTACCCTATGCCTTAACCAATGTATAAATGTGCCAACAGTAACTAAGTTGCTAGGTCTGAATGTTCATCATCAGAGTCCCCTCTTTGGTGATTTTATAGGAAAATAAAAGTCATCGTTACATTAAAATGTCTGCTAAAGAATCAAGAGTTATAAAAGAAAGAATAAAGAGTAATGTGTCTATGGCCTTTACTATGTTGAAGTATATTCCTTCTATACCCAACTTGTTGAGATATTTAATCATGAACGGTTATTGAATTTTGTCAGATGCTTTTTCTGTTTCTATGAGATGATCATATGATCTTTATCTTTCATTCTATTAACTTGTGTAACACATTTATTGATTTGCATGTATTGAACCATCTTTGCCTACTAAGGATGAATCCCACTTAATCATGGTGTGAAGTCTTTTTTTAAAAAATTATTTTTGAATAACAATTGCCATACAATATTATGTTAGATTTAGGTGTACAATGTAGTGATTAGAAATTTTATATTCCTAATGAAGTGGTCACTCTGATAAGCCCAGTATACATCTAGCACCATATATAGTTATTACAATATCATTGAATATATTTTCTATGTTTGGTGTATGATCTTTCAAATGAGCTATTGTGTTTGATTCGCTAGCATTTTGTTGAGAATCTTTGCATCAGTATTCATCAGGAATATTGACCTGCATTTTTTTTCTATAGTGTCCTTATGTGGCTTTGGTATCATAGTAATGCTGGGCTTATAAATAAGTTTGGGATTGTTCCCTCCTCTTCAATTGTTTTGGAAGAGTTTGAGAAGGATTGGTGATTTAGCAATATAGTCATCTATCAAATCATTATGTTTTATACCTTACAGTTGTATAATGTTATATGTCAATTATGCCAATAAAACTGGAAAAAAGTTATGCAATTGCCCCCCCCCCAATTCTACTCTGCTTAACACTAGTATTTCTTCTGTTGGTCTTACCCTGATTGTCACAAGCTATAAAGATAAATCAAAATCATAACTCAAAACAATTGCGAAACATCTTATAGTTTATGTTTACCACATCTCTTAATGAGATTATTTTCTCCTTGATTCAATCTCATTTTGTTTTGTACAGTAACATGCTATACAGCCTAGGAGCAATAGGCTACACCATATAGCATGGGTGTATAGTAGGCTATACCATATAGGTTGTGTAAATACATTCCATGATGTTCACACAATGACAAAATCACCTAATAGTGCATTTGTCAGAATGGTTCCGTCATTAAGTGGCCCATGCCTGCATTCATTAGGACAGACCCAATGTAAAACTTTTATGTAGAGGAATTTTACCTGCAGTGGGACTGACACCTGAATCTTCACTTTCCCCCCACTTACAGTGTAATACCATGTTTGATTTGTCCCTCACCTGTTTTCCAGGGCTCCTATGCTTGCCTGTCCTCAGGAAAACTCCCTAAATGGGGTTGGCTTCTTGCCCACAATTATGTGATTATCTCCCAACATGGTTAAGGCAGGCTTATTCAGCACCAGTTCTTGGAGTTGAGTGGGAAATGGAAGCGTGTTGTAATAGGTAACCAAACATCTTTTCTGAGCTGTAAGTACTGATATTCTTTACCTTATTTGCTTCCCCTGCTCCATTTGCTATCTTTCTTGTACCTGAATCTTGGACAATTTTGTTCTTACCCTTTAACTACTGCACATCTCCAAGTTGCTGATCTTTTTCTTGGACTTTGGATGCCTAAATTGCATCTTCCTTTTTAATCCACCTGAAAGGGCCATCTGTCATAAGATGTTCAGCCGGGGACAATGGGCCATCTTAGTTTTTTTGACAAACCAGTCTCTGGGGAAATTATATCTTTTTAAAAGTAATTATTCTAGGTCTTGAGTGTTGAAGATATTTCTTATTGTTCTTGAGAGTCCTGTGTGGGAGCAGTGAATAAATTAGAAGTATTTCAGATCTCTAGAAATATACACAAATGTGGGAGACAGCAGGTAAATGTTGTCACTCTGTGTGGGATCAAATCCCGGTCTCTGCATTTGATAGTATATGCTTAGGAAAATTACTTAACCTTACTATACCTTTTTTCTTTAGTTACTAAACAAGAATATCAACCACAATAATAATATCATTTATTTTATAGCTTTTCTTCCTTTTGGGGAGAGAGGATTAAATGAGATTATACATAGAAAGCACTTGGGTTAGGATGTGGCATACGTAAGCACTCAATACATTTGAATATAAAGGAAAATGTTCGCCCTCCCTTCCTTCCTTCCTTCCTTCCTTCCTCCCTTCCTTCCTTCCTTCCTTCCTTCCTTCCTTCCTTCCTTTCTTTCTTTCTTTCTTTCTTTCTTTCTTTCTTTCTTTCTTTCTGGAAATATACTTTTTAATGTAAGATTATTATGTGCATGTAACCTCAGGAGAAAGAGGCACAGGGAATCTTAGACACTGAAACACTTCTAAGGGTATTTTGGCGGCATTAACCCTTTGTACATTATAACAATTTCTCTAAAACACAGATATGCTTCAAAATATCTGCAGTTTGATCTAAGATTAAAAAGTAAGATCTCTTCTATTTTCTTTTAATATTTCTAAAACTTCAGGAAATTTCAGAGTAGAGGAAGAGAGGAGTAGAGGGAAATAAGAGAACTAAGTGAGGTTCAAAGAACTACTGTTTACTCAAAATCTAAATAGTGGGAAGATGATGAGGCCATTCTACATTTAAAGGGGTAGGAATATTTTAAAATATTTAATTGCCTATCAGAGAAGAAAGTGGAATTTTTTGCTGGTGTTTTTCTTTTAGTTTGTTTCTTAAGACTTTCATTGTTAAAGTGGATATATTTTTTTATATGAAGAGGTAGTGTCAACTATGTTGATTTAAATATTTAAAAAAACTTTGAAAATGGATGCAAACTGAGAAAATAAAAAATGATGAATTTAAGTTTATTTTTTCTGGTGATGTGTGTGCACTAGAATTTGAATCAGGTGTGCTTTTATTCAGATAGTTGCATGGTAAAGACCTGTGAAATGGTCAAACTTTGCTGTAGCTGCCAGTTATCACTGTTGAGTGCAATTCAAATTATGATATCATTGAAAGCACCTTAAAATGTCAGTAAACTCATTTCTTGAGCTGTTGGCTATCTATGATAAAGATATTAATAGCCTTCTAATCTTTCAGTATATGCTTCTCAGTTCAATTATTATGATACTAGAGGCCTGGTGCATGAATTCATGCATGGATGGAGGCTGGCCAGCCTTCCCTGATCGGGGTGATCAGGTTGGGCTGGCTGGGGGGAGGGGCCATGGGTGGTTGGCTGGCTGGCCCTGCCCCCTGGTCGAACTCCCGGTTGAACTCCTGGTCGAGGGGACAATTTGCATATTAGCCTTTTATTATATAGGATGGTTAGAAATATTGCCTGTACATTGGTGATGAGGTATTTTTGAAATGCAAATTAACATTCTCACTCAACACATGGTATAAGTTCACTCCTGTCACTTTTAATGGCTGTTGTGCCTTTACTAATTCCACATAGCTGAGAAATGGTTTAGATAAAACATAGTAAATTGCTAAATGTGGTAAGAAATAGGTTAGAGTTACGTCCCTCTAAGTTCTTACTTTGTTTATTTTTTAAAGGTGGCTTTTAAATGACTTTTTTAGTACTTTGCTTTTTCCCTATTTTTTAATTTTGAAGATGTATTTACCAATCAATAAACATATATGCCCTAGCAATTCCATTCCTAGTTATAGACTTATGTATTCACCAAAAGATATGTATGACAATGTTTCTAGCATGACTTCTTATAATAGCCTCAAACTGAAACCACTCAAATTTCCCAAAATGAGGAATACATGCATGTATATTTTTCACGACAGAACACTATACAGCAGTGAAAATGAACGATCTACAACTACATGTAGCCATGTTGATGAATTCCACAAACAATATTGGAAGAAGCCAGTAATGAAAGAGTCCATATATATGATTCTATTACATAAAGTGTGGCATCTGGAAAGAGCTTATCTATTCTGTTAGAGGAAGGATAATAGTTACTCTGGGAAGTGAAATGAGGGGTAGGGGGGTAAGGCGCTTCTGGGATGTATGTAATGCTCGGTTTCTTAATCTGGGTGTTTGTCCTATAGTTGTAACTTGATGAAGATTTATTGAGATGTAAACTTATGAAATACGTCCTTTTATGCATTATAATGCACGTCAATAACAAATTTTAAAAAGGAAAAAGTCTCTTGATTAACAGGAGTTTCTGATATTCTCAAACATTATGAAATACTTGTTTGGAGGGAAACAGAATGCACTTCAGATTTGAGATATAGGATCGACTTTGACAGGGCCTCACACAAGTATAGCTGCTGAATAAATGTGTGTTGACAGGCAAATATGCTTTCTTTTATTGCTGTGATTATTTTAAAACATGATATTAACATTTCATGATAAATATTCACAATAAAACTAGGTATGACAAATCATATTTTGTAAAACTCCTTAAAGGTTTTACCGTGGAGTATTGACTGGTGCCTATTGTGTCTTTCTTAAAAACACAGAAGGCTGATATGCCTCTTAAAGGCACATACTCAATTTCAAAGGACATTGCTAACTCCTTGTTTTATAGCTATTAGTAATTTCTATTTGGCTTCAGTCCTCCTTTTAAATGCTGTTCATTGAATTTACTAAGGACAGTAATTTATTTATCGCTATGATGATGCATTGCCCTAACAGATTGGTAGCTTGATGTTACCTTTTTTATAACAAAGAAGATACCTTTTATAGTGGTTGCATAATTTATTTTGTTTAGAAAAATATTTATTTTAGCAAATGGATGGCTACTGTTATATTAAGATGGAGAGAGATTTATTTTAGGAGTTACAGAAGATATTTGTAAACAAATGGATCATTTTTTGAATGAAGTCTGGGAGTAAAAATAATATGCTATACATATTGAAATTTTTAAAAAACCCTAAAGTTTATGTTCAAATAAAACAATCACTAGAATACAATTTGATTATCATCTTTCAATTTAAGGATTAGTTTAAGGATTTTTTTTTTTAAAAAAATCTAGCAGACTATAGGCTCATCCATGGATTAGATTACATAAAAGTCTCATTTTTGTGAAATGGTTTTGTTTTGGTATTCCTTGTGGCTAATGGCACTAACCTATTTTATATTAAGAATATAACTCATACCTCCTGGCAGTGGTCAAGGAGACACCTGATTGGTGGTGTTGCTCTTATATCTGTCTGGGGCAAAGCAGACGCACAGTCCTTAGTTCATCCTAGCTTGATGCCTGTGATGATAGCCAGCTGTTTCATGCCTGGGGCACATTAAAAAAAGAATATAACTCATGTGGAAATATTTTATACAGCCTGGCTGGGCGTGGCTCAGTGGTTGAGTGTCAACCTATGAACCAGGAGGTCATGGTTCGATTCCTGGTCAGGGCACATACCCGGGTTGCGGGCTCAATCTCCAGTATGGGGCATGCAGGAGACAGCTGATCAATGATTCTCTCTCATCATTGATGTTTCTCTCTCTCTCTCTCTCTCTCTCTCTCTCTCTCTCTCCATCTCCCTTTTTGAAATCAATAAAGACAAACAAAAAAAAACTTACCAATATATAAGGAGATTATATATATATATATATATATAATTTCTCATCTGGGCCAAACAAATGTTTTTACTGAATGTTGTGTTTTCAATCCTTATTTCAGCATTTCAAGAAATTTTTAAAGAAATATTTTCTGCCATCTTTTTTATGTTTAAATCTAATTTATATATGCTTTGTTCAAATCCATTTTATATGTTGCCCTTTTTGAACATTTTCTATTTCCTTGACTTGGGGGCTCAATTTCCCACCTTTTTTTCCCCACAGAACTCAAACTCCATTTTCCCCACAGTGATCTCTCCCATAAGCAACCCGAGTGAAAAGTCTTGAGCCTGTTCTGTTTTATTAGAATGCCTTCTATATTGATCCCAGGTGGCTCTATCAGTCTTTGTTGAAGGAAGCTCTGGAGGGATGAGCTAAGTTTGAAAATCTAGTTCTATTTTGAAGACATGAAACACCAGCATCTGAAAGACACCAAGGAAAGCAGAATAAATGAGAGACACCAAGAAATAAAAGTTACAGAGGCTGAGGCTTGGGCTAGTGAGGTTTTCAAATGCAAACCAAGAGGTATTGAATCTCAGAGGATTTCAGAGATGCTACAAAAAGGAATGAAGAAAAAAGAATTTGAAACAACTCATGACTGATTATCTTCTTCCTTGAAAGCACGTTCTAAGTTTATAAGGATATAAGATAGAAGAGTGTCTTTGAGTTGTGTACAAATTAGACTTTAAAAAGCACAAGACCTACTATCTTTAGCTCTAATTATGTTAATTAGGTTCGCTAGAGAAACTGGAGTGTTTTTCAATACACCAAGGTTCAGAAACAATCGAAAAATGTTAGTCTCATATAGTCTTTGTCACCATCTAATATAATATTTAAACATCATGCAATTTTTAAGTATTAGAGAATATTCAAATATAGACTAGTTCCTCTTGTTAACTTTTATGATGATAATTAGTTAAAATGCCTAGGTATTTTGAAACATCATTTTAGAATTTAACCTGCTCTAACCTGTCTTCCATCTTGTCCATCACATCATTCACTCAATTCTTGGTCTTTTCTTCCCATGTCAATGTGGGATTTTTAGTTATGATGGATGATCAATTCTTCCAATGATTTTAATGTTTGTTCTCTATTAATATATAGGAAATCAAGGTAACTTCTTTATTCAAACCCAACACTTTTGTATGCTCCCAAGGAAAACAACACATTTTTAAGGTCTCCCCTCAATAAGAGTAATTTTAGTTCTGTAGTCATATGGAAATTATGGTCATGATGCTTGGTAAAAATCAAGCAATAATAATGATAATACTCACAATGAAATTTAAATCTTTATATTTCATTTTAAACTTATGTTTTTCCTATGCTTTTATTGAAAAATTATATGCTGGCATTTCCAGGTGTTCTGATATAATAGCAACTCACCAGTCCTCCAAGTATTACAAAGAGTAGATACTCAAAACCAAAAGGGCTGGCTTTTACTTTGTCTTCTTGACATTTTAAATCTTATGGACTATTACATTTTTAATTTTATTTTAATCTAAAAGATTTTGACATGCAATAAAATACTTAGGCAAGTTCTTTTGTTAAAGTTGGAAAGTGCAGCGCACTGTTTCAGCATAATCTTCATGAAATTTTGCAAATATGCATATTCTTATATCAACTGAATACCAAGTTTTTTAATCATCTCAGCTGCTGGATGTGTTACAGGAAAGAAACTCTTTTATATCAGATGATTATAGCCAAAAGTTTTTGGTCAATTGAATAAGTTGCTAAAATAAGACTAATAAAATGTGATATATATATATGCCATAACCTTTAAATTATTTTTAAATGATAAGAGATGTACATCTATTCTCCAAACGTTTTTGAATTTAATCCCACTACATTAAATTCACTTTTGCTTTTTAAATAAACTACAACCATGAAAATTGTGCATGAGTTTCAGTTTTGTTTATGTGAAAATAAAGCAAGATTCTGAAGATACTCATGAAACAAACCAAGGATGGGTCACTCTTAACAGGTTGCTTTATTACATTTTCACTTTCCCTCCATAGTTTTCTTGCTCTTATTTGCTTTTCAGAGCCCTTAGGTATATATATATATATATGTCTAGAAATCTCTTTTTAACCATTAGAAAGGTTGGCTGCAGTAGGATTAAACTGCTATAGTGGAACCAGAACCTTGTTGTCATTTTATTTCTTAACTTTTAATATTAATTCAAAGATAAAAGCTACAAGAACAGTAGAAATTTTCCCATGAATCCTTTATGAAGTTCACCAACTATTTACATATTCTTTTGCCCTTTATACTTTATCATTCTATCTCTCTGGAAGTGTGTGTATGCATGTGTTTTCTGAACCTGGTTAAAGTGCTGGTCTGTCGGAATTCACAAATTTAAAGTAACTATATTTTTCTTTGTAATTCACAAATACCCTCTCTCATCACATCTTCCTTCATCCATTAATTTTATCTTCCACTGATGACATTCTAACTACATCATTCTTTTTACATCGATTGGTTGGTATTCTTCTATAAAGAAGAACTTTTCCTTCTCCATTTATTTATTTGTGTTAATTTGGAAATACAGATTCTTTTTTTTAATTGAAGGGGTCATAATATCTCACTTATTTTCATGCTCAAAATGTCCCAGATTTGGCCTGTGTGAGTCCCTTCTAGCGGGCTTTTGTGTTCTCATAATTCTTTCAGCACTTAATTTTTCCAGCACAGTCTCAGCGCTGGTATCAGCCATTTTTTTTATGGAGTCATGTTTTCTTTTAGTGGAGAATGGTAAGGGAAACCAAGATCTAGGTGCTAGGTACGTCATATTGCTGGGGAGTTATTGTCTCTTTCAGTGGACTGAACTAGGAACAACAGACACACATTTATTTACCTGATAAGTCCAATTCCCACACTAAAGGGTTTAGTCTAGTCTTCTCTTTCTATTTTTGTAACTCTCTTCTCCCACCATGAAAAAAACTTCACATATTATCTTTAATATATTTATTTGTTCACACGTATGATACAGAATTAATTTCAGAATTGCTAACCCATGCCACTACAAAACTAAAACCCACTAACTAGAGTTCAATATTGTTTACAGTTCTTCTGAGGCAACATTGACATACAGTGACATGCTCAGTTATGAAGGATACAGTTTGATACATTTTGATGAATGTCTACAATTCTATAATGATTACCCTATTCAAGAAATATGACATTTCCATGGTCCCAGAAGGTTTACTCATGCTCGCTTAGAGCCAAACCACACCACTCGTTAGCAACCTCTTTTTGAATTCTATCACCATAAGTTAATTTTACTTGTTCCTTGTACTAGTACATCATAGAAATATAATCATTTGGAATATATTCTGTTGTGTCTGACTTCTTTCACTCAACATACTGTTCTCAATGTTCATTATTGTTATTGTGTCACTAGTGCATTCATCTTTTAAGTGTGTAGTTCCAGTGAATGGATACACCATAATTTATTTTTCTTATTGATGTTCATTTGGGTTGTATCCAATTTTTAGCTATTATGTATAAGATGCCATAGAATTCTCATACCAGTTTTGCTCAGTATACTAGTATGTTTTCTTTTCTTTTGGATAAATATCTAGTAGACATGCCGAGTCATAGAGTAGGAGTATGTTTACCTTTCTAAGAAATTGCTAAAATATTCTACAATGTGGTTGCCCCATTTTATGTTCTCACCAGCAGTGAATGAGAGTTCCAGTTGCTCCACTTACTTTCTGAATATTTGGTGCTGTCAAGTTTTTGTTTTCAGCCATTCTAGTGTTTGTAAAATAGTATCACATTTTGTTTTAAATATAAATTTCCATGAAGAAAAGTGATGTTGGAGTTCTTTGACCCATGGGTTAGAAGTAGGTTCTTAATTCCAAATATTTGGGACTTTCATAGACATATTATTTTTATTGATTTCTAATTTTATTCTGTTGTGGTCAGAGCACATACTTCCTAAGATTTCAGTCTTTTGAGAGGTTGATCTGTTTGATCAATGCACTGTTCCATGTGCTCTTGAATGAATATGTATTCTTCAGTTTGTGGGTATAATATTCTATGTATCCACTTATGTCAAGTTGATTGATTTTGTTATACAAATATTCCATATATTTTTCAATTCTTTTTTCTACTTGTTCCATTAATTGCTGAGTAATGAGTGTTAAAATCTCCATCTATGATTATAGATGTCTAGTTTTGAGTTTTCTGTGAATTTTTGCTTCATGTATTTTGAAATTCTTGCTAGGTGCATACACATATGAAATTATGTCTTTTTGATGATCTATCACTTTATGATTATGCAAGTTTTATTTTTATCTCTAGTACTACTCTTTGACTTGAAGTCTACATTGTCTTACAGTAATATAGCCATACCAGATTTCTTAAGACCAATGTTCTAACGCTATATGCTTTTTTTCATGCTTGTGTTCATTTTCCCAATTTCTTGCCTTCATAGCATAGATGACCTATTTTAAAAGATTTTACAAGTTTCCAGTATTGACATTCTAATTATATCTCTTTTGCTATTTTAGTGACTGATCTTCAGATTACTGTACATACCTTTCAGTTATCACAGTCAAAATTCAAATAATATTTTACTATTTCACAAAATGTATAAGAACCTTACATCTTCATAATTCCATTTATACCTACTGCTATTTTGTTTTTGTTATCTTATAGGTTTCTATGATACTTATATGGAAACCACAATTACTTTTATATTTTGATTTAAACAGTCATAGGTCTATTAAATGAATTTACTAAAATAAAATATATGGTACTAAAAAATAGTCCTTTATATTTGCCCAGAGCACCTTCTCTGATGCTCTTCATTTTATCTTTAGCATCTGGGCTTTTATGGTATATTTTCCCTTTATGATGAAGAAATACTTTCAGCACTTTTTTTCTAATGCAGGTCTGTGTTTTATGAATGCCTTTATTGCAGCTTCATTTTTTAAAACTTTTATTCAGGTTAAAACAATAAACAATACACATTTGATCTAACTCTGGTTGTTTGAAGGAAAAAATCTAGAAGTAGAGGTCCTGTGAGATTTAGTTTTGTGCTAAATAAGAGAATTATGAAAAAATTCTTGCCCTCACTGGTGTGGTCCAGTTGGTTGAGCGTGTTCTTGTGCCTGTTCGATTCCCAGTCAGGACACATGCCCAGGTTGCAGGTTTAATCCCCCTTTGGTATGCATGGGGGAGGCAACTGATTGATGTTTCTTTCTCCCTCCTATGTGCTCGCTCTCTAAAATCAATAAAACATTTTAAAAATGCTCTGTTAAACAAAATTCTACTTTGTCAGCTTATAACATTCAGTTTTCTTTCTATATATAAGGCCAATGATCTGTTACATTGATGTACTTCATGTCAAGTTACTGCAAAAATTAAAAAACACAAACAAAACTTGATTTTTTGAAGGATATTTTCACTGGATATAGAATTCTGGGTTAAAAGTTGTTTTTATTTTCTCTCAGCAATTTAAATATCACATCTAGCCTCCGTTGATGAGAACTTAGTCATTATTCATATTGATTGCTTCCCTGTATATAATATATTAACTTTTGTGTTTTGCCTGCTTTCAGATTTTCTCTTTATGTTTGTCTTTCAGCAGTTTGGCTATGCTATGTCTAGGCTTGTTTTTCTTTGTATTATTCCACTTTGGATTTTCTTGGCCTCTTGAGTCTGTAACTGAATGTTTCTTACCAACTTTGTAAAAAAAATATTGGCCATTTTGTCAGATTTTTTTCTGCCTCATTCTTTTACTCTATTCTTTTCTAAGACACTATAATTACACACACACACACACACACACACACACACACACACATTTTAGACCACTTAATACTGTCCTGGTCACTGAGTCTCTATTTTGGTTTTTTAATATGTTTTCTTCCTGTTCTCCTGACTCAGTAATTGCTATTGATCTAACTTAAGGTACACTAAAAACTTTCTATCCTTTCCCAATCTCCTATTAAGTCCATCCACTGAATTTTTCATTTCAGGTACTGTTTTTTCTTTTCTAGACTTTCTTGGTCTTTTAAAAAAGCAAGCAAGCAAGCAAATGAACAAATTTATATTTATCTCCCGATACTTCTAATCAGTCTATTCATTATGACTATAGTTTTTTTTAAGTATTTGAACATATTTCTAATAGCTGAGCTTTGCTTGCTAACTTTATTATATGGGTCATTTCAAGGCTGCTTTCTATTAACTGCTTGTCTTCTTGAACATAAATCACATTTCACTGTTTCATAATATTTCATAATACTTTTGATTCTTTAGTAGATATTTTGGGTTGTATGTTTTTAGAGACTCTAGATTCTGTTGCTGCAGGCAGTTAACTTTCCAGACTCAAACTCTGTTTTCCCTGGGATGGGCAGCAGTTGAAGTCTCTGTTCAATTATTTGAACCTTCCATCTGTTTCTCCTGGATTCTTTCTTATGTATGCATAGGTTGAAAGTCTGCGAGGTGTTTGAATGGAGTTTATATGCAGATTTTTCTTTTTCTTTCTTTTCTTTTTTTAAAATTGATTTTGCAGAGAGAGGAAAGGAAAAGTGGAGAGAAAAACATTGATGTGAGAAAGAAACATCGATGTGAGAGAGAAACATAGATTGCTTGCATGTGCCTGATCAGGGATTGAACCTGCAACCTGTGTATGTGTCCTGACTGGATCTTGAGCCCACGACCCTTCGGTGCATGGGGCGATACTTGTTTCTCCCATGCACCTGAGCCACACCAGCCAGGACTTTTCATTTTTTTAAATTGAATTTACTGGGGTGACATTGAGGCATGGATATATGCATATTTTGGAGCTCCCCTCTCTCTAGCTCTCTGTTTTTGGAAAATTTCCTCTATAATTTCCAGCCACTATTATGCATTTTGAAAACTGAATAGTGCCCTCAGTGAAAAGGTGTTTAATGGTTCCCAAAGTGAGATTCTCTTATTTCAAGACTCAAGTTATCTTTATTTTTATTTGCTTTATACTTGCTTCTCCCATGCATCTTGAAAAAAGAAATATTTATAATGTCAATGAAAAAATTACCCGAACAAAGGCGATTGTATTAGAATCTATTAATGTATGTAGTGATCAAATGAAGTTGGTGATTAAGGTTCCATGACATTGAAAATTATATTTGAACTTAGAAAATAAAAGTGTGAAGTATCTGTGGCAGTAAATTGGAAGTTATCATTACAAGTGAAATTTTAGGTTAGAAAAAATAAAATTAATATTCTGTTATTCTATTTATCAATAATGATAGAAATTATTATGTCCACAAAATTACTACCTGCAGATGTGATTTGCACTGCTAAATGGATTACATTTTAACACATTCCAATTGTAATAGTTTATTAAGTTAACAAAACAGAGATATGTAATCTTGATCATTGTTTTGAATTGTTTATACTGAATATAAATTATATACAATATTTAAAAATCATCTGTGTTACCGTAACTAAACAAATACATAACAAATTACACTTCTTCAATTATGTTGTTTACATCTAATTCAAACTGATTTTTAAAGTAGTAGAAAGCAGACATCAGAAATGGAAAGATTGAAGATTCATGGCTCTCTCTAGGGCAGCGGTTCTCAACCTGTGGGTCGTGACCCCTTTGGCGGTCGAATGACCCTTTCACAGGGGTCGCCTAAGACCATCCTGCATATCAGATATTTACATTACGATTTATAACAGTAGCAACATTACAGTTATGAAGTAGCAACGAAAATAATTTTATGGTTGGGTCACAACATGAAGAACTGTATTTAAAGGGCCAGAAGGTTGAGAACCACTGCTCTAGGGGGTTTTGAGAAATATATTTTATTCATTTAATTGACATGGATGAAGGGAGAAACTTTCAGATTTATTCCTTACTTATTTATTGCATGTCTAAGAGGCATTTGAAAACTTCCCATGGTATTTAAGCTCAGAGCAGTTGCCTTTTATGTTTTCCTAATTAGATTGGATGTTAAATTGTGGCTCATAAAGTTAAAAAAAATTGGCAAGATCCAATTTGTGGTTCAAATGTAGTTGTAATAGGTGAGATAATCATTTATCAAACACAGTTATTGAAAGTATTTACCTTTGCAAATACTCTGTATTAGTCAGCAGATGGCATGCATTGTACATTGACTATTCTACCCTGTTATCAAATGTATTTTTAAACAGAAAGCATCTGGTTTTCTCAAAAAGACACATTATCTCCTCATTTGCGGTTTAGTGTTAATTTGTGAACTATTTAGTAATAATCAAAGAAGGTGCTATTTCATCTTCATTTCGTTTGTATAGCAGATTCAATCAAGTATAGGATGGGGTAAAAAAAAATACATTTAGCACTTCCTTAGCAAGCTTCAGCATCTAGAAAAAGATAATTCGGAGCAATTGTTTTCCTGCTTTGGCTAGAGGTTTGCACAGGAGGACAGAAGCCTTTTGGATGCAGTTTCTGAATGCCTTCCATGAATTTCAGGATTATAAAAACCATTTACTCTTATGTATGGATAACTGCATAAATTCAAAATATAAGAAACAAGTAAATCAACAAACAAAGGCAACTAAATTACTTCTAAGTCATCTTTTAAGATAACACTGGAATAGCCTAATTGGAAAATCTCTGTATACCTAAAGCCATACACTTGTTCACAGGCTTCCCTTTGAGTGGTTTCAAAGGAGAATTTGGCTGGTGAATACTCTAGCCCCGTGGTTGGCAAACTGTGGCTCGTGAGCCACATGCGGCTCTTTGGCCCCTTGAGTGTGGCTCTTCCTAAGCCTTAGGAGTACCCTAATTAAGTTAATAACAATGTACCTACCTATATAGTTTAAGTTTAAAAATTTGGCCCTCAAAAAAAATTTCAGTCGTTGTACTGTTGACATTTGGCTCTGTTGACTAATGAGTTTGCCGACCACCGCTAATGTAGCCTAGCATAGTTCTTGTCAAACTGATATCCATCTGTCAGTCTGGCCTGATGCCTATTCCCAAAGTACTGGGTCACTTCTTCCAGGGCAGAGCTGTGTCTGTTAAAGTTATCTCCAGGGAGCTAGGTTACACAATATATGAGAGTGAACACACAGAGAACCAGATACACAAACTGCATACGCCTCACACCAGTCCAAATAGAGAGAACAGACATTTGCCTCCCTTGGTACCAGAGTTGTTGTTTTTTAATGTGTTTAACATAGGATGACACTCTTAATGCTAACACTGATACCCTTTTAAAAATGAATTTTCTTTAAGTCCTATTGGGGGAAGCAGAATAATTATGTAGATTCTGTTATGATATCAAAGTCCCTTATTCCTAAACACAGAAATTAATTAAATAGCCATTGAAAAGCAAAAAACATAAAATTTTTGCCTTAGATTTGAATAAATAAATTGAAATATATTCCCCTGTGAAGATAGCAAATATACAGAGATCTTAGTTATTGTATTCCTTACCAGTTAAGATCTATTTTTCATTTTCATTTTCAGAGAAGAGTACAATCTCTCAAATAAACTACATTACTTTGGTGCTAAAGGCCTTTGGGTTTGGTTTTTTTCAGTGTCTGTGTTTAGAGTTGTAGGAGATAAAGGACATTAATGAAATGTGACTTATTCAACTCATTTGATAGTCTTCAAAAGACTTTTGAAATGTTAAATGATCAGCCAAGAAGAAAAAGCTTCTTGATCTTACTGCGTGGGTATGCATGTGGGATTGTGGGACTGCCATTCTAGCTACTGGCTCCCAAAGATGCTCACAGTAGCACGATGTTGGTTGTTTTGACAGATGACTGCATTTTGCTGTGCATTTCTTCTGTACTGTGGACTGCTAGGAGTGTTTCATTGGGATGGGTATTTCCCTTTTCTTTCTTTCTTTTTTAAAAAAATTAAAATTAAATTTATTGCCCGGCTGGCATAGCTTAGTGGTTGAGCATTGACCTATGAACCTGGAGGTCATGGTTTGATTCCCAGTCAGGGCACATGCCAGGGTTGCAGGCTTGATCCCCGGTGTGGGGTGTGCAAGAGGCAGCCAATCAATGATTCTCTCTCATCATTGATATTGCTATCTCTCCCTTTCCCTTCCCCTTTCCCTCTCCCTTCCTCTCTGAAGTCAATAAAATATATTTTAAAAGTTAAATTAATTGGAGAAACATTCCTTAATAACACATATAAAGAAAGCTAGGGAGCATATAAGTGGTGAGGAGATATGTATTAACCAGGTAAATCTGTAGCTGTCCTGTGGAACTAAGATACGAGAGAAATCAGTTTTGTAAAATGAGCTCTCTGTACTTGAGGGTCACGCTCCGAGTCTTCCCTGTCAAGTGGCTTGCATTCCAAGTGTCCTCTTGCCTAAGGCAGCACTGATTCAACAGCTTGAGAAGAAATTAGGTCCCTATTTCTAAGGAGTTTGTTCCATACAGGTGCCTTGAGTTTATTGGTTGCTTCAGAAAACCTGTTTTCACTGGCAAATAAACTGACATGGTAAGAAAAGGTCACCAATTCCCTCTCCAATGATAGGAAATGGATGTCATGAGTGCTGTGTGTCAGCTTCACTGTAATGACAAGAGATATAAAAATCAAATTGTCACTCCTGCCTGGTGGATGTAGGTGACCTGCGGCCACGGGCAGGTCATTATACCTGTAGGTGCCAGATACTCCAGGATTTGGCATCAGGCCTCATGTTATGCTCAGAAGCCAGCTGGCCGGGTATTAGGGAAAACCAGGGAGACTTGGGCTAATTGGAGATGAAAATATGGCCATGTAAAATATGCATGAAAAACAATCATTTTATAAGTAAATAGAATCATTTTGGCTAAGAGGATAAACACATATGAAATGCATGAATTAACTCCTTGTTTCTCACATTCTCCCCTATCTCAGCTGCCTTGGTACACCCCTCCTCAGCAAAGGCACTAAGCAGCATGCAATCATGTCACTCTGTCACCCAGTCTCTTTCTCAATGAAATTCAGGTGTCTAAATAGAAAGGAGTGATGGCAGATTTTTCCCCTCTTTCAGCAGAAAGCCAAGGAAATGCTTTCAGAAAGATGAAAGCTACACTTTTATGCCATCACAAATCATCTGTATAACACTTGGTGCACAAATATTGAACCTCTTTGTGTCAGCTGTTTATTGCTTGGGTTAGGACAGAAATACATTTTCAATGTCAATGCTTGATTAGGTGAACAATTCCCTGCAAGGGGGAGCTGAGTTACTGGTTGTACTGAAGATAGAACAGAAGCTCTTGTGAAATAATGAATGTTCTTTGTTTGAGAAAAATCAGGATTGCATAACAACATGGTAATAAGAAGCTTGAAGTTTACATGTAGTATGTTTTCCAAAAACTTCAAATATTTTATTTTATTTTATTTTTTTAATATATTTTATTGATTTTTTACAGAGAGGAAGGGAGAGGGATAGAGAGTTAGAAACATCGATGAGAGAGAAACATCGACCAGCTGCCTCCTGCACACTCCCCACTGGGGATGTGCCCGCAACCCAGGTACATGCCCTTGACCGGAATCGAACCTGGGACCTTTCAGTCCGCAGGCCGACGCTCTATCCACTGAGCCAAACCGGTTTGGCAACTTCAAATATTTTAAGTCATTATTTAGACAATATGTCTGTGACAAATGTGGTTTAAGAAATATCCTTACTAATAGAGATACAAATGTTACAATAAATTAGAGTTTTTACTTACTGCGTATCTACTATGCACCATGCATTTTAATTTTTATTTATTTAAAAATATGTTTTTATTGATTTCAAAGAGGAAGGGAGAGGGAGAGAGAGATAGAAACATCAATGATGAAAAGTATCATTGATCAGCTGCCTCCTGTGAATGCTCCACACTGGGGATTGAGCCCACAACCCAGGCATGTGCCCTGACCGGGAATCTGAACAATAAGGGAATTAGTATTGATGGGTGGCAATCTTTGGAACACTGGGGTTTAACTAAATGTTTTATATAAAACAACCAAATGCACACCATCAAAAATTGATAATTAGGTAATGAGAATTTCAAATACCATAAATTCCCATCATATATTTTTTAATTTTTAAAATAATTCCTTATTGTTGAAAGTATTACACATGTCTCTTTTTTTCCCCCATTGACCCCCCAGCCCACCCTCCCATCATATTTTTCATAAGTCACCTGCCAGGCTGACATCTTTTTAAAAAAATATATTTTTATTGATTTCAGCAAGGAAGGGAGAGGGAGAGAGATAGAAACATCAATGATGAGAAAGAATCATTGACCAGCTGCCTCCTGTACATCCCATACAGGAGATCGAGCCCACAACCCAGTCTTGTGCCTTGACTGGGAATAGAACTGTGACCTCCTGGTTCATAGGTCAATGCTAAACCACTGAGCAACACTGGCCAGGCAGGCTGACATCTTTTTAAATAGAGCAAACCCATATTAGAACTTGTACACTATGAAGGGGTATATCATAGAAAACCTGGTGCGTATTAAGGAATGAGTACTGAAAACATGCAGGAAGTGTTGGAGTGCTGACCTGGAGGGCTGGAGTAAAGTAAGGAGGTGTGAGGCTTCCTTTAAATTAAATTATCTATAAAGTGTCAGAAATTGCAAAAACATCTTGGTAGTAGTATAGCTTCTTCCCCCTTTGGATATGTTGTGAGTTTAAAGTAGATTGAGACAGATTTAAAAAATTTACCAATACTGTCTTTATATTATTATTTTAACATTTATTTTTATTTAATTTATTGGGGTGACATTAGTTAATAAAATTATATAGATTAACACAATCTATAGATTCAATGCAATTCCTATCAAGACACAAATGGCATATTTCACAGAACTAGAACAAATATTCTAAATATTTATATGGAACCACAAAAGACCCAGAATAGCCACAGCAATCTTCAGAAGAACAAAGAGGAATCATGCTACTTGATATCAAACTATATTGCAAGGCCATAGCAGTCAAACAGCATAATACTGGCATTAAAAGCAGGCATATAAATCAATGGAACAGAATCAAGAGCCCAAAAGTAAACCTATGCCTTTATAGTCAATTAATATTTGACAAAGGAGGCAAAATCATACAATAGGGTAAGGACAGTCTATTCAATAAATGATGATGGGAAAATTGGACAGGTACATGCAAAAAATGAAACTAGACCATCAACTTACACCATACACAAGAATAAACTCAAAATGGATAAAATACTTAAATGTAAGTCACAAAACCATAAAAATCCTAGAAGAAAACAGAGGCAGTAAAATCTCAGACATTTCTCATAGCATTATTTTCTGATAGATCACCTTGGGCAAGGGAAACACAAGAACAAAATAAACAACTGGGACTACATTAAACTAAAACGTTTTTTGCATAGCAAAGGAAACCATCAACAAAATGGAAAGACCATCCACTGAATGGGAGGACATATTTGCCAATGATACATTTCGTAAGGAGTTAATTTCCAAAACTTATAAAGAACTTATACAACTGAACACCAAAAAATAATAATAATAACAACAACAACAACACATAAGCAATCCAATTAAAAATTGGACAAAGGACCTGAATAGACACTACTCCAAAGAGGACATAATAAGCTAACCAACAAAATGGAAACAGACTCATAGATAGAGATCAGACAACTGTCAGAGGGAAGGAGTGTTGCGGGGCTGGGTGAAAAAGGTGAAGGGATGAAGAAAAAAAAAACACCCTCATAGACACAGAGACAACAGTATGGTGATTACCAGAGGGAAAGGGAGATGGAAGAAGGTAGAAGAGGGTATAGGGGGGATAAATGGTGATGGAGGGAGATTTGACTTGTGGTGGTGAACACACAATACCATCTTTAAAAACAAAGGTCAATATGATATATATTTTTGCTTGGCATTCAAGCTAACCTATCATTTACTAGCACTATAGTTAGCATCAAAAGTATAATATACTCATTACTTTGTAGCTCCATATTTACTTTGTATTACACCATATTTATGCCATTTATTTTTCCCAAACACAACAAGTACAGTCCTGCTTTTTTTTCCTCCAGTACTACTGCCATTGTGACATGCCCTACCCATTGCCCCTGCCCCATTCCCTCCTCTCCATATGTTAAAATGTCCCTAAACTTCAAAAGTTATCTCTTCCAAAGAGCCTTTGTGGATATCCCCACAAGCTGTGTATGATCAATTTTTCTTCTAAAAATTATCTAAATTATGATGTGTTCTACCATTTTGCTTTTGACAGTATGGTTCCTAGTCTGCCATTATGGTTCCTAGATTCTATGATCTCTCTTTTTTTCCTGAATATTAAGGTGATTTTGGGTCATGTTTCCTGACATCTTTCTTGTTTTTCTATATTAAAAAAGTCTCAAAAGTTGCATTTGCTGCGATTGCTAGTTCTTTCTGTATTCTGGGAATTGTTTATGTATCCTTTGAGAGTTGAACTTATTCTCTCTTATCACCTTTCATAGCCTTCAAATATCTCTGGACCATGTTCAATTTATTTGTTTTAGTTTGAAGATCATGGTCCTTGATAGCAAAGATGCAATCAAAATAGTTAAGAAGTTCTGTATTCTTAGATAAAATCACCTACTTCTAGATACCATGTTCTGTTCTGGATTCATTGAGTCCCCCCCCCCCTTTTTTTTTTTTTGCTCCTAGTACTTATAAATTGAACACATTTTGAGCTTTTACTTTCCCAGAGATCTTTTATCCTTTGGTATGCAGTTCATGTTTGTAATCTCAGCTGATGTGTCACAGTGACTTTTACTCTGAATTTTCTAGAAATTGTCATCTTGTGGTCTATAGCCCATTTTAGGCTCAATACCTCCCCTTAATTTCAGTTGGAAATTCTCATCCCATCCAATCACTTTCTCACATAGTTTTATCACTTCTACTTCATCGTCAATTTTCCAGTGGATGGAATTTAGCACTTGGGCATGCTCTCTCTCCAATTGGCAGAATAATGGAATTATCAGCATTGAAGTTAAGGATTTGTTATATAAGCAACACTTAATAGAATGTGACTTCTAGCAGATGGCCAGATGCTGCTATGTTGCGTCTCTCTGACACTTTTAAAATCTGCATTAATGGGAGATTTTCTTTGTTCTTCCTTGGAGGTCAAGGGAAATCGCACTACCTATTAGATTTCAGTCCATTCCTTCTCCTCAGGAATCATCTCCATTTCCCTCTCATATCTGCTATCCTTTCTCCCGTATCTCTAATTTCTCTATCCTGAATATTTTTTTTTAGAATAGCAAGATTCGAGTCTATGTCCCATAATATCTGTTAGGACTATAGGGCAATCCAATCCTTAACAGCCATTTGTAAGCTTCCTGCCACAGGAGAACAAAAGACCAGAAAAAAAACCCAACTCTCTGGACACCAGGAGTCAGCCATATACGGAACTGAAACTGTCCTAAGGACACCTGATTGCATACCTGCATTCCATCCCCATCCCAAGCCCACCACCCCAGCCCCCAAACCCATGACAACAAAAGTTTCCCGCCAGTGACTGCAGATAGGATGCAACTCTGGCTCCTGGGGGCTGCCATCATCGACCTAATAGCCCCTTGGCTCCGTGCTGTGCATTTTCCCAGATACTGGATATTACCTAATCCTAAATAATTCCATTTCCTTGTCTCTTGTAACCATCTGATAGGTTTAAATCATTTTGGCGATGTTAGAACCCAAACTGGCAGTTCCTGTGTCCCAAATATGTGACAGGCAATTAGTTAATTCTTTCCACAGCTATGAACTAGAAGTTCAGATCTCCTAGCAGTAAAACCCATGGAGAAACTGTGCTATGAGTTCTGGGATGCTCTAATCTTTAGGGATTCAGTGCCCAAGTAAAGCTTTTATTTGGGGCTATATTTGATTCACTCTGGGAAGGTTAATGATTTTTTTCACTGTAACTGTGTAAGAATGAGTACTACCTATGATTGCCTATGATTAAATGCTGAGAGAAATGGAACTTTGAAATCCCTTTCAGATGATCAAGTATGTCAAATAATTTTTGAAATCAGCAGGCTTCCTAATGAGGGACAAGACAACAATTTGGAGAAAAGACAGAAATTAAAGCAACATTGAAGATGTAGTTAGAAAATTCAGAGCCGAAAAAACCTATAAACATATTTGCAAACAGAATCATTAAACCTGTACTAAATGTTTCCCTGAAACAAAATAACCCAGGAAATATTACAATTTGAAAACAAAAGAACAAAGGTGTTTTTTTTTATTTTTGAGGCAGATGAATAGTATGTGTGTATCCTCCTAACAGTTACAGAAAATTAATGATTAACAGCGTCAATCACTGTAGTGAACCATTCCGTGTATGTCTCAAATCAAATTGTTATTGGGAAATAAATTGCAACTTGGTGAAGAGAGAGTATTTCATAGTACTTTAGGGAGCTGGTATGGCTATTTCTCCGACAAAGATTTAGCATTGCACAAATTGAATTAGAGATGCATTTCACCTGCTATGAAAGAAAGATGCTCTTGATGGCAGTAGAATTCTTGTGATAGATTTTCTGAGTCTGTGGCATTATTTCAGTTCCGGCTTTTTATAGTATATACCTCTGCTGTGTGGGAAGACGAACAACACCTATGAGTCCCCGTGAGGAGAACATATACATTGAAGCTGCACCATAGAACAGTGACAAGGGATGGCGTTCAGTTGCGCAAGCCTGTCTTTGTTTTAATAATGTAGAAAGGGTAGCATTCGCATTTCCGTTTCTGGGTGTACTCACTCCAAGCCCACCCTCACACATGGGATTCCTCTAAATAAACTCGATGCTGGTAATCATCTGACTCATTAGCAAGTGTTTCTTCCTGCCTGAAACTAAGTGGGTGCAATGGAGGATAGATTAATTTTTAAATCGCGTGGAATACACATCTGCTCTCTTTGCTTTCTGGTTGTTGTTGTTGTTTTTAATGTCAGCAACATAATTAAAAATAAAAAAAATGTATTGCTATATCAGTAGAGACGAGACGGTTAATACACTTGAAAAGGAATAAAATCATCCAATAATTAATAATCATGCTAATGAAATATTTCAGTATTTTTGTAGAATTTGTGCTTTAGATAGAAGGAAGAAAAATCTACCTAGAAATACAGAAAAGTTTCTTAATTGTTTACCTTTCTCTCTGCCTGGACTTCTTCCTCCCCCTTTCCACCGCTTATTCCTCCTTGTTTTCCAGATACCTCCTGAGGCAACCCTAGACCACAGTTATAACTCTCCACTCAACTTGTAGCTTTTAAAATATTCCACACATTGCCCTAGCCAGTTTGGCTCAGTGGATAGAGCATCAGCCTGTGTACTGTAGGGGCCCAGGCTTGATTCCAGTCAAGGGCATATGCCAGGGTTGCGGACTCTATCCCCAGTAAGGGGTGTGCAGGAGACAGCCAATCAATGATTCTCTCTCATCATTGATGTTTCTATCTCTCTCTCCCTCTCCCTTCCTCTCTGAAATCAATAAAAATATATTTTAAAAAATAATAAAATATTTCACACATTTGGTACTTAAAATATAGCCTTTAATCACCTTATTGTTTTAATAAAGTAGTGGATTTATAGAAATTTTCATGTGTTTGGCTTAAATCCCCACCAACATTAAGATTTCCTCAAAGGTGAGGGTCTGTATTTTGATATTCTCATCCCTAAGATTGGACTTCTTCACATGGTTCATCCTCAATAGGTCTTTGGAAATTGATGTATATTTAAAAAAATCATGATGTAATATTTTAATCAAATGACATTATCATAATACCAATGACCAAAACATTCAGTCATTAGGAATTACTATGATGTCTTTCATTTTCATTATATTCAGTGACCCAAGAAGCAAGGTTATATCCTTCATTACCCTGACTCTTCCTCACAAGACTGTACATCTGCTGATCTATCCCCATGACCTAATGATCCCCTCCCTCGATCCTTTCCACTGGGCTCTGGAGCTCATGTTACTTTTGTATCAACAAACTTCCATATATCATTACTTTCCAAGTCCTAAATCTCTTTTTAAGAATTTCCCTTCATCTTCTTACTCTGTCCCAACCTGACTTCCAATGAGAACACTGCTCCCTCTGCAGTATCCTTCTTACTGGCTCTGTGATTTCCCAAACTCCTCGCTCACGCTATGGTCCTAGAGGTGGGCACACTCCTTGTTCCAAACCACAGTTCCTCCATCCTTTCTGACAACTTTCCCCCTCCCCCAAAGCATGCTCTTCTCAATCTCAATTTTAGTTGCTTTTGTGCCAAACCTTAGAACTATATATTTTTTTATTTCCCCTCTTCCAACTCCACAGTAAATACTGTTGGTTCTGACTTCAAAATATATCAATAATTCAACCATTTTATTTTTTTAAATCATCACCCAAGGTTATTTTTCCATTGATTTTTTTAGAGAGAGTGGAAGGCAGGTGGAGAGACACAGAGAGAGAAACATCGATATGAGAGACACTTCAATTGGTTGCCTCCTGCATACACCCTGACCAGGGCCAGGGATCAAGCCTGCAACGGAGATATGTGCCCTTGACGAGAATTGAACCCAGGACCCTTCAGTCCGTGGGCTGATGTTCTATCCATTAAGCCAAACCAGCGAGGGTAATAATTCAACCATTGTCTACCACTCCCACTGCTGCCACCCTAGTCCCAGTCATCACCATGTCTTGTAGATTAAATTAGTACATGTTCTAAAATGGTTATCCTGCTAAGCTCCCTGTCCACATATGACTCAAAACAGAGTAATATCTTTAAAATATGTCAGTGCTTTTGAATTATGTCAGTCACTTTTTAAAAATGTTGATTTCAATTATTGTTTATATTCAATATTATTTTGTATTAGTTTCAGGTGTTCGACATAGTGGTTCGGCAAACATATACTTTAAAAAGAGTTCCCCCTGATATTTCCAGTACCCACTGGTACCATTCACAGTTCTTACAATATTATTGACTCTGTTTCCTATGCTGTACTTGTCACTCATTTTATTTTTATCCTCCAACAGCTTTTCCATCTCACTCTGAGCTAAATGCAAATCTCCTACAGTGGCCTAAGTGGTGCTCATTATCTAATCTTCTGTTATTGTCCTACTTTTACTAACCTTGCTCCCTCCACTCCCTCCCCATATGGCATGCTTGCTCTTATTGGAACATACCTTGCAGAGGTTTGGTACCTGTTGTTCACTATGCCTTGAACACCCAGATATCTACTTGACGTTCTACCATACTCATTTCATGTTACTACTCAATTCTTACCTCATCATTGAGGGGCTTTTTAATCACCTTCTGTGAAGGAACAGTCTCTTTCACTAGCATTCTCTAGCCACCTCATCCCAATTTCTGTCTCCCTAGCATTTATCACATTTGACACATTATGTATGTATTTTTCTGTTACTTCCACTAGAACATAAACTCCAGGAGGACAGGGATGATATTATTCCTATTCACTATTCTCTGTGGAGTCCAAAGATTTCTGACATATAATAAACATTCAGGAAACATTGTTAAATAAATGAAAAATCAATTCAATAGATTATTTATTTTTATCTAAGCACTATTGAGGCATACATCCATTTAATAAGCTAGTTATATTTGTATAGAATTTGCTTCTTTAGTGATCTTAGAACTTTAGAAACCTACTAATCAGTGCAGCCCAGCTTCTCTTTGTAAAAATTAATGTGATTAAAAAAGAGAAATCTCAGTTTGAAATTCACTTTATATATCTACTCCCAAATACAAACAAAGCATATGTAGATTATGTCTCCCAACTTTTTATTTCAGACCCTCATGCTAGCAAAACATTTCAGAGCACCTCAACATATGTATACCTATTTATTTATATTTTATATACACATAGAAATGTAATAAAATATGAATATTTTTTAAAAATACCAAACTATAAGTGGAAAATAAGATAATTATCAATTTAACATTACTTTACATAATTTTGTTATTAATGTATGTAAAGCTTTATCTTTCTAATGATAGATGTTTGTTTTCATATTCTAGATGCTTAGTTTTTTAATGTCATAATTTTATGTGGCTTCCAATATTTATTGGTTAATATCTCAAGGCAACTTATACATTCAGGTTAAAGTCCACTATAAACAATAATGAATATAAGATTCCATTTATATGAAATTTGAGAGTGATAGCTAAATAATGAAATTTATCTTTAGAGTGATGAAATGTTCAAAACATTGTGTTGATAATTATACAACTCTGTGAATATATTTTTAAAAACTTTGAATTGTGCACTTTAAATGGTAAATTGTATGGTATCTGAATATATAGTAAGCTGTTACAACAAAAGATCATGCATAAGTCACATGATAAATTCATTATTTTAATAGTCTTCTTCATGATTTATATTTCCTTAGTATTGTGCAGAAATAATTAGGTTAATGTTTTACTTCCTATCTTAGCTGAGAAACCCTTGCTAGAGAAGTCAACTCTGCCATTTTCTAGCTTTTCTCTTGTGCTTGAATTATTTGTAATATCTTTCTCTAATGCTTCTTTTCAGCACTCTTATTAGGTCACTTCCATTTTCAAAGGGTTAGATTGTTTAAAACTGGAAAATAATCAATGAGTCTTAACCAGGCATATAAAATCTACAGATGGCCCTGAGAAGCTTTGGATGAACAGAGGTTGGGGTGGGGGTGCTGGCTATGATAAATCCTTCATTTACCAACCGTGACAAGTAACCAACGTGAAGTGCCAAAATTACTCATATTAATCTATACATTAGGATCAATATAGCTTAATTTCTTTCTTATGCTTAGAATAAGTAGAAATAGAAACTGCATTTTCCTCCTCCACATAAAGTCTTGGGTTATACAAAACCCACGAAGGAGAACAAAAGTATACTTTAATGTGGTATTATTCAAGTATTATGTAAAAACCTAAGTGGAGTAGTAGATATTTGATGAGTGACTTAATTTAATAAAAATTAAAAAAATATCAGAGCATATTAGCATGTCAAATTATTGTATCATTACAATGACACAAACAGCCCAGCCGGAGGGCCTCAGTTGGTTGAGCATCTTCCTGTGCACCGAAAGGTTGTTGGTTTGATTCCCATATCAGGACACCTACCTGCGTTGTGGGTTTGATCACTGGTTGGGCACCTACAGAAGGCAACCTCTCTCTCTCTCTCTCTCTCTCTCTCTCTCTCTCTCCTCCAATCATGTCCTTGGGTGAGGATTTTTAAAAAATGCCATCGCAAATGGGACCGTTATAGGTGAGGTTTCAGGAACATAATTTGAAATCAGGCTTTTATTTTAAAAAAGGATTTTTAATTGATTTTTAGAGAGAGAGGAAGGGAGAGGGAGAGAGAGACTGAAACATCGATGTGAGAACGATACATCGGTAGGCTGCCTCCTGCATGCCCCTACTGGGGATCAAGCCCGCAACCCAGGCTTACGCCCCTGACCAGGATATGAACCCCACCACCTTCCGGTACACGAGATGACACCCAACCAGCTGAGCCACACCATCCAGGGATCAGTGTATTTTTTTTAAGTTTACTGTTTTCTGCAAAAATTCTCTATACTGTAAACTAGATTCTTAAACATATTCATTGCAGTCATTTAAAAGTCTCCCTCTCACAATACTAATATCTGGATATCCTGAGTTCTGCTTCTGTTTTAATTTGCCCTCCTGCTTTTTGTTCATTTCGTCTTCGCTTCATATGCTTATTTATTTTTTATTGGCTGTTGGACCTTACATAGAAAACATTGTAGAAATTATGTTAATCCCTGGATGATATCCTCCTGAGGGAACTTGCTTTAGGTTCTGGCAGACGAGATGTTGGGACACATAAACTTAAATCAATCTTGAATTGAGATGATTAATAACAAGGCTCCAGTATTTGCACAAGGTAATTTATTTCTATTTCACTCTTAGGCCTTCACTACTGAACATCTTGAGTGTTTACTAGGGCCCCTCATCCTTTGTGGACCACATCCTCAGTTTTTGTCCCTTTAGCTTGTAAAACCACTAGACGCTCTGCTCATCTCATCCTCGCAGTCACTGTTTTCTGCTTGGCTTCTTAGGAAATCCAGGATGAGATCTGAAGCTCGCTGCTGTGGGTTTTCTTGTCTGATATCTTAATCATTGAGGTCTTCATTGCCTCAATATTTCACCAATGTCTTTAAGCATAGACCTAGAGATATGTTTCAGCTTTCCCTATGTTCATTTAGTTGTTCTAAAATGATAAAATTGATTACCTTCAGGGATAAACACAATTCCTATTTTGCAAGGAAGATTAAACCTCACACAGAGATAAAGAAATGGTATTTATAGCTCATATGTACTTTCATTCAAAGTTCTAAACAAGAATATGGCAAATAGAGGAGTTGTATCAGATCCTGAGTGACTTCTCAGGCAAAATATTCATTCTTCTTATGTTTGTGGAAATTAAAATGACTATTGTTGGAAAAACGCCATTAAAAACTAGTTTACATCAATGTTAAATTAGAGCATTTTAGTATGGTAATTAAAGTTGCAAAGAATGGATGATTTTAGAGGGATTAATTTATATTCTATTATCAGCCATTTTTATAAGCTTTTTTTGTTGGTGCATAGAAAAATTTTAGTGTTTTTCTCAGTATATTTTACCACTAAATGATAAAACATTTTGTATTGTCTTTTTTCTATTTAAATATTTATTGTTGAGAGTATTACAGATGTCCCTCTTTTTTGCCCCATTCCCCCCTTCACCTGGTTCCCGCCCTACCCTAGGCCTTCACCACCCTATTGTTTGTGTCCATAGTAACACATATATGCATATAAGTTCTTTGGTTAATCTCTTCCAGCCTTCCTGCCTTTCCTCTGAGATTCATGAGTTAGTTATCCTCCTCTGTTTCATATCCATGGCCTTGGCATAAATAAGAGTGATATAATTAGAATTGCTAATATTTTATAGCATTTCCTATATGGTAAAGTATTTATATAACAATCACAGGACTTGCAATATTGTCGTGATCAATTTATATCTGTCCATATTACTAGATTTTCATGAGTTTTTGTGTTACATTTTCTGAATGCTTAGTGAAGAGAGAGACAAATTCAGAGACAGAAAGGCAGACAAATTAATTCCAGAAGTCTATATACCAAGACTTAACATTTTAAATCCAGTGATAGGATGAGAAATCATTTTCTTTCCTTTCTTTGTAAACTGTCTTCAATGGACATATGCATTTTTTTTAAAGAAAATCTAAGGAGGAGCCCAATAGATTTTTAAAGGTGATCTGCTCACAGGGAAGACTATAATATCAGTTATTTTAATCTTAGTGTGAATTTATATCAACGTAACAATTTTTAAGAGCAGAGAGCTTCACCAGCTAATATGGAATTAAAGGCTTTGATTCTTTTAGAGGAATTTTCGGTGGCAGTAAATAAGTGGATTTTTGTTTTTATTTTATGTGTTAATAGACTCCTTGAAATTATCTGATTCTGTTTTTACTCTTCTATAGATCAAACTCTCTGTGAACATATGTGGTGTCTTATTTCATTTAGATTTTCCCACTAACAACCAGAACCCATCCTAAGAACAGTGCTGACAGACTTACCCAGTCATTACCTATTGTATTATCTGGATGCTTTATGACTTGAAAGGTCCTCCATTTTCTTATATCTTTAACTCTTAGGAGAGCTATGCATAATTCTTAAGCTAAGACCCTTGTAATTCTAATTATTTCACTAAACTCCAAGTACTCTCTAGTGCATCAGCAAAAGCTATTCTGAAACCTGACACCTGCATAATATCCTTTTCTGTATTAAACCACTTGCCAGAGATAATTCGTGAATGTCATTTCAAGTTATTTAATTCAGTGGTCATAATAAGACACTCTCAAAACTTAAAGAAGGCAGATTTTGAAATACATAATCAATCTAGTTAGGATGTTTTTATGTGGATAATGCAACAGAATATAAAACGTCCAAACCGCCTCAGGCAGTTTGCTGTGCATGATTGTTCTAATTTAAGCCAGAAGTGAATTGGTAGATTGAGCAGGTTACTTGCTTAGATAATTTATGGACATATATTTATATTCTTACTTTGATAAAAACTATGCTAGCAAACATGAGTAGATAGGAATTGGAAGTGTGAAAACGTTTTTTCATTATGGTGAGAGGGCAGTGTAGCATCAGTATGAATGGAAACCTTTAAAGTTAGAGCAAGTTTGTTTATTTTTTGATTCTGTAGAGACTAGGAATAGAACCTCAAAGATACAGACCTTGCCCTCTGTTCCTCAGTGTATATCAGAATCTAGAGGGTGAGACCAGCAGGTAAGGGAAAAATTGTAAACTATCCAAATAACCCATGATTTTTACCACCAAAAGACACATATTAGTATTAGTTTTCAGTATTCCCTTGCATTTATCTTTGCATATACTTTAAATGGTTGTGTGATTGTTGTGTGTACAATTTTTAAAAAATTAACTTTCAAATATAAAATAAACAAGTATAAACAAGAAAGTATCAGATAGTATTATTATGTAGAGAATTACATCATGGTGATGTGATTGAAGGTCATTGAATGGAATTGTAGATTGGGTGGTCAAGGGAAGCTCTTTGTGGAGGTGATATATAAGCTTAGAATATATGGCAAGCATTATAATCAGTTGGAGCAAAAGCAGGGAAAAATCACTGCAAGCACTGGAAACCGTGGTGCACAGGCCTCCTGACTGGAATGAGCTTAGCATGTTTAAGAAATCTTAGTGGCAGGTTAATGAGTAGTAGATGAGATTGGAGAAAGAGATGGAAACAAGACCGTGCATGTATTCAGGATTGGAAGTTTTATAAATGGGCAATACTGGAAAGGTAACACTTCAGTAGCCATTGCAGTACACCGGTTATGGGGTGATGCTGGTTTGGCCTGCTATGGCTACAGGGGAGAGTTAAGAAGTGGTGAGTCCAGGGGATGTTTTCATGAGAGTTCAAGATTTACTGCAAGTTTATTTATGTATGTATGTATGTATGTATGTATGTATGTATGTATTTATGTATTTATTAAATATGTTTTATTGATTTTAGAGAAAAAGGAAGAGTGAAAGAAGAGAAGAGAAGGAGGGAGGAGGGAGAGAGAGAAAGGAAGAGAGAGAGAAAGAGAAACATCCATCAGCTTCTTCCTACATGCACCCCAACCTGGGATTGAACCCACAACCTAAGATGTGCCCTCACCAGGAATCAAACTGGTGACCTTTTGGTGCAGGGGACAGCCTTAACCACTGAGTTATACTGGCCAGGGCTAGATTTACTGCTAGTTTAGATCTGGAGAATTAAAGGAAAGGAGGGATCAAGGTTGACTGCTAGCTATTAATTTCAACAATTACATGGATGATGGCTTAGAATGAGTGACCTACATGTCCTGGTATGCCTGGGACTTTCTTAGATTTAGCAAACTCCCCAGTTCCAGACACATCAGGAGAGGTGGCCAAATCAAGTATGATTAATCTGGAGCATTTTTTGCTGTTGTAGGTGGAAGCAGTAAGATTCAACAGTTATATTTTGGTCTTTTGAAGTCTGTGATGGCTTTACACATCAAAGTTGAAGGGGGAGCATTAACGGGACTGGAATAAGAACAATGTAGTATCATCTAAATAATATTGGAAAACAATGACAGAGGGAAGAATCCAGTTCAAATATCTTGTATTTCAGTTCTTCTGTATTGCTGGAACCATCACATCATCATGAAATTCAAATGTGTATTGTTAATGTATAACTGATGGTGTATTATACCACCTCTTCTGCTTCTTGCACAACATATTCAAGTAGCTGAATTGTTATTGAATTACTCAAAATATTTCTGTTTAAACCAAGTGCTATTGGTATCAGATTCAGATGACCAGAGTTACTTTGAATTGCAAAAAAAAATTTTCATATTCATTAACTGTCACGATGTTCAAGGATCTCTTTCAGTGATAGTTACTTTTCCTTTAAATCTCATATGATCTGTATTCAATATTTCCTGATCTTTTCTTCACAAAGTCTTCAAGTACAGTACTTTGGATATCACTTGAAGTAACTTATTCCAAGGTAGAAAACTGAAGCAAGGCCTACTTTATGTTTAGTTTCAAGCACTGATTAAGTACTCTAGATGTGAAAGAGGTTCCAGAAAGGGGTGGGGGAAGAAATGAACTAGTGATTCTGTGATGGCAAAATTGCTTAAAGAGCAAATGTTGCATTATGGTATCTTGTTACACTGTCATTTATTTTATTTACTAGAGAACAAGAGCAACAAAAAACAACCCCAAACTGTAGGAACTAGATGGAAGCTTTCAGTCATAGGATTCAGATGAACATTTTGTCTGAATTGATACATCCGCATGCATTCATAAATAAGAAATTCTACACATATAATCAGTCTTTTGTATTTAGGTCCTTAGTAGACATACTTTATTGATCATTTTTGTTTTGTTTTAAAATATATTTTTATTGATTTCAGAGAGGGAGAGAGAGATAGAAATATCAATGATGAGAGAGAATCATTGATTGACTGTCTTCTGCATGCTCCCTACTAGGGATCAAGCCTGCAACCCAGGCATGTGCCCTTGACTGGAATTGAACCCAGGACCTTTCAGTTGCAGGCCGACGCTCTATCCACTGAGCAAAACAGGCTAGGGCTTTATTGATCATTTTGTTGGAAGAAAACACTTGAATTTAAACTTAGTCATAAGCATGCTCCTCATTGTATGAATGGAAGGATTCTGAAAATTTCCCTATGACCCAGACCTTCCCTCCTCCCAGTCTTTAGCTCAACCTAAGATTTTCAAATGGTTGTATATTCAGATTCTTTTAATGTAGTCACTGGAGACTTTTTAATACTAATTGTTAGTATGGGCAATGCGTTAATGAGCAATTATTAGCATATTATCTAGAAAACATTCATCAGCTTATTAGAAGAACCTGCATAGTAAAGATAAAGGATAGGCATCCTTTTCATTAGGGATAGAAATCAGAAAGGGATATTTTATAAAGTGCCTGATCACCCAGCAAATAACAGCTTGAAAATCCTACTATAGATAGTGGAGTCTACTAATCACTGAGAACAACAAGAAAAAGTTGAAATACAACTTTTTCCAGGACATGCCAGGTAACACTGCTTATGGATTCAACTGGAAAGATGATATGGAGTCTGCCACAGGATCTTATGTGGTAGGACATGTTATTTACTGCCCAACCTCTTTCCTAGAATGGGATATTAACATATTTTGCTGTAGCCCTTCTTTTATGGAAGTGATATAACAGTTTTATTTCTTTTACTTGAAATAATATTTTTATTTTTCAATTTTAGTTGGCACACACTATTATATTAGTTTCAGGTATATAATCCAGTGATTAGACATTATATAACCAACTAAGTGATAATCCCAATAAATCTAGTACCCATCTGCCACCATACATAGTTATTACAATACTAGAGGCCCGGTGCACAAAAATTTGTGCACTCGGGGGGAGGGTTCCTCTGCCTGGCCTATGCCCTCTCGCAGTTTGGGACCCCTCAGGGGATGTCCACCTGCTGGCTTAGGCCTGCTTCCCGGGGGATTGGGCCTAAGCTGGCAGTCAGACATCCCTCTGGCAGCCCGGGAGCCCTAGGGGGATGTCCACTTGCCAGCGGGGAGCAGGCCTAAGCTGCAGTCGGACATCCTTAGCACAGCTGAGGAGGCGGGAGAGGCTCCCACCACCACCACTGTACTGGCAGCCGTCAGCCTGGCTTCTGGCTGAGCAGAGCTCCCCCTGTGGGAGAGCACTGACCACCAGGGGGCAGCTCCTGCATTGAGCATCTGACCCCTGGTGGTCAGTGTGTGTCATAGTGACCAGTCATTCCCAGTCGTTCTGCTGTTAGGGTCAATTTGCATATTACCCTTTTATTATATAGGATTACTGACTATATTCCTTGTGCTGTACTTTATGTCCCCATGACTATTCTGTAACTACCAATTTGTACTTCTTAATGCCTTTACCTCTTTTATCCATCCCTCAACCCCCTCCCATCTGGCAACCATGAAAATGTGCTCTGTATTTATGAGTCTGTTTCTGTTCTTTCATTTTGTGCATGTTTCTTTGTCTCTTCATTTTGGCAGCCTCCCTGTGTTTGTTTCTATATATTAGGTAGAGATGCTAAGTCTCCCAGGCTTGATAGAGTGGCCTTATGTAGTGGGTGTCCTGTAACGTCCAGTGGCATAGCCTCCCAAGTCACCTGAGTTGGGTACTCCAGGTGTGCACCCTCCCCCTGTGGGCTGTGTACACCTGCCTGTTGTAGTTGAGTCTTAATTGCTTTTGGCACATCAGTGAGGGACTTACCCCCAGGACACTTGACGGAAAGCACTGGCTATGACCACTGTGGAGATCAGCTGTGCATGGGCCAACCCCATGAAGCAGGACTTACTTAATGGGGCTCTGGTGCCCACTGAGGTTGCGCTTTGAGTGTGCCCCTTGTGGAGGTGGTTGGATGGTGCTTCAAAGTGGTCAGTATGTTATATGTGAAAATCAATACCCTGTTAATTTAAAAATGCTTTTAATCAAGATTTGCTTGTAGAACCCAGAAATCGACCCAAACCACTATGCTCAATTAACATTTGACAAAGGAGGCAAGAACATACAATGGAGTCAAGACTGTCTCTTCAATAAATGGTGTTGGAAAAATTGGACAAATACAAGAAAAAAATGAAACTAGACCACCAACTTACACCATACACAAAAATAAACTCAAAATGGATAAAGTACTTAAACATAAGACGGGAAACCATAAAAATACTAGAGGAATGCACAGGCAGCAAAATCTCAGACATATGCCGAAGCAATATCTTCACCGATACAGCTCCTAGGGCAATGGAAACTAAAGAGAAAATAAACAAATGGGACTACATCAAAATAAAAAGCTTCTGTACAGCAGAAGAAACCATCAACAAACCAAGAAAGCCCACTGCATGGGAGGACATATTTGCCAATGTTATTTCCGATAAGGGTTTAATCTCCAACATTTACAGGGAACTCATGCAACTTAACAAAAGGAAGATAAACAATCCAATCAAAAATGGGCGAAGGACCTAAATAGACACTTTTCAAAAAAGGACATACAGAAGGCAAAGAGACATATGAAAACATGCTCAAGGTCACTAATCATCCGAGAGATGCAAATCAAAATGACAATGCAGTACCATCTCACACCTGTCAGAATGGCTATCATCAACAAATCAACAAATGACAAGTGCTGGAGAGGATGCAGAGAAAAGGAACCCTCATGCACTGCTGGTGGGAATGTAGACTGGTGCAGCCAATGTGGAGAACAGTATGGAGTTTCCTTGAAAAACTAAAAATGGAACTCCCATTTGACCCAGGGATCCCACTTCTAAGAATATATCCCAAGAAACTAGAAACACCAGTCAGAAAGGATATATACACCCCCATGTTCATAGCAGCTCAATTTACCATAGCTAAGATTTGGAAACAGCCTAAGTGTCCATCAGCAGATGAGTGGATTAAAAACCTGTGGTACATTTACACAATGGAATACTATGCTATGATAAAAAAAATGAATTCTTACCATTTGCAACAGCATGATGGAATGGGAGAACATTATGCTAAGCGAAATAAGCCAATCAGAGAAAGATAAATATTACATGATCTCACTCATTTGTGGAATATAACGATCAATATAAACTGATGAACAAAAATAGACCCAGAGACAGAGAAGCATCGATCAGACTGTCAAACCTTAGAGGGAAGGTAGGGGAGGATCAACCAAAGGACTTGTATATAAGCCTAACCAATGGACACACACACCAGGGGGGTGAGGGCATGAGTGGATGGGGGTGGAGGGAAATGGGGAGATAAGGACACATATGTAATACCTTAATCAATAAAGAAAAAAATTAAAAAATTAATTAACTGGTGTGTTTTTTAAAATTAATTCACTGTTATTTTTCCCTTTTAATCTTTGTTTTTGAAATATTACATTGCCCTGGCTGATTTGACTCAGTGGATAGAGTGTTGGCCTGCTGACTGAAGGGTCTTGGGTTAGATTCTGGTCAAAGGCACGTGCCCTGGTTGCATGCTTGATACCCAGTGTGGGGCGTGCAGGAGGCAGCCGATCAATGATTCTCTCTCATTGTTGATGTTTCTATCTCTCTCTCCCTCTTCCTTCCTCTCTGAAATCAATAAAAATATATTTCAAAAAGAATAAAAGAGAGGATGAGATCAATGTCTAACCAAATAGAGCATATCAATAAAAAGGCAGAAATAAAAGAAAGTATGTTAAGTGAAATAAGTCAGTCAGTGAAAGAAAAATACCACATGATCTCACTCATTTATGGATAATAAAGAACATTATAAACTGATGAACAAAAATAGATACAGAGACAGAGAAGCATCGAACAGACTCTCAAATGACAGCGGGAAGGCTGGGGAGGGTTGGGGGGTGGGGGGAGGTAAGAGATCAACTGAAGGACTTGTATGTATGCATATAAGCATAACCACTGGACGCAAGACACTGGGAGTGGGGTGAGGGCATGTGCCGGGGGGTAGGGGAGGCTGGGGGAAGGTCAATTGGGGAAAAAAAGGAGACATATGTACTACTATTTGTAATACTTTAAACAATAAAAAATAAAAGAAAAACAAACAAACAAAAAAGAATTACGTAGGTCCTCCTTTTCACTGTTATTTTTAACAAATAGACCCTATGTTGGAAAAAACACTGTAGGAATTTCGCCAACATAAATAAATATTACATATCTACAACTATAGTCTGCATATTTAAATCCAAGAGTCACCTCACGTAAACAATATTCGGTGAATGATTAGCATGTGACGACACCACATTGTGTGGGATAATTGGTTCTTTTGTCGCGTGTCGTGACTTTTTGCAGCAGTTTGAATGCATGCCAGTTGCTGTTCCCACATGCGCTCAGCCCCACCCCAACCTTGTGCATTTGTTTACTAGCGGTGATGGTGAATGCATGCATTTATTAGACTTGTTCAGTATAAATTTAAAATTAATGTAATGCATGTAGAAAACTTTTCTGTGAAATTCAACTTTTCATACATACTTAACTTTAATTACACAAATGTGTCTGCTTAAGTAAAAGCAGGTAAACTAATTTGTCAATTTTTTAACATAGGCATTCGGAAAACCTACTTTATTATATAATGGACTTTTGGCTTTAACAGACGCCCTCTCACCTGAATTAATCTGCTATATCGAGGTTTTACTGTAAATAATGGTTTTGGGTCATTTAAGGGTGGAGTTGAGCATTTATTGGGTATATCTTTTTCTTCTGTTCTACCTTTGACCAAAGAGGCAGAAAGGAGAATGGCTAGTAAAGAATGATTATTGGGGAACAAATTCCTGTCTCAGTCATCTATTCCCTCATCTGAATAGCTTCATCAATTGTCTGTGTTACAAATGTGGTACTTACTTTATACATAGCACTGCATATTTTCTATCTAAATGTTACCTCCGTAAGATGGAAACTGCTTGAGGGTGAGGACTTTGTGTCGGACTTTGTAACCCTCCCACACTCATCACACAGCCTGAGATCCCACCTTATTTACTGTCAGTGAAATTAAAATTTGGTGACACCGAGCTAATAATATATACCTTTTATTTGCACAGCATAATCTGAAAAGTAAGTTTCTTATTGTATCGAGCTTCTGGTATAATCTAGCAATATTTCATATTCTAGGAATATTTCATATTCTGCAAATTTAAAGAAAATGAAATAATTTGATGCTAGCATCGCTGATCTAGAAGCAGAAAACAAAGTCTCGAATGGTCTGGATTGGTACCCATGGAAAATTTTACTCAATTCCCTCCCCAAACCCATAATCTTTAGGCCACAAGAGATCATTTTCAAAAGTGTAACTTAATGGTTATTGAAAGGGGCTTCCAGATGATGGCCTGGCCTGCTTTTTCATGACAAAATGTGAAAACATTCCTCAATTCCCTTCTGGACCACCACCATGGAACCAAACAATCAAATGTGTCTGAAAAAAGATCTGCTGTATTTTAAGGTACAATTTCATACATTGTCTTACCTTCTATCTGGCTATTTATTAGGGGTTTTTAAAAGGCCAGGAAATGTGTGCCCTTGGAACGAAACTCAAACTGCAAACTCAGCTTTCAATTTTGTCAATGAGCTTGGGGTTTAGCTTGAGTGACAGTGGAATCCCCAGCCAGCCAATTAGAGTGCGGTTGAATTGGAGGAAGGCTGAGAGAAGCGAGAAACAAAGTCTTGCTGGAATGTACGGGTGGTTGAGGAGTATTGGGAAGTGCACTGCTGCTAGCAGAAGTGACTGGATTTGATTTAAATTGAGTTTTCTAACAGTGGTACTGGAGCAGGGAGCAGCCAGATTTACATGGAATGGATGGACTTTTTCTGAACAGTAGCTGTCATAAAGGCAGAGTCAGAAATGAACATGATGCAAACCATGGTGAAGGGCTCATTAGCTACATTTCACTTTCATGACACTCTGTAAATGGCATCCCAGATAACTTGCCTGGGTTTCCTGAAACCTGAAATCAGGGTTTCTGTGAGTGGAAAATGCGTCTTTTTATAATTAGTCTGAAAGAAAGAGTATTTTTAAGGCAGTTAATATTTCTGAGAATTTGTGCAGTTTGTAATAACTAAATATCAGTTCTAAAACCTAGGCTGTTTTTTTGTTTTGTTTTGTTTTTTGTTTTTACCAAATTGGCTATTGTTTTCAAGATTTTTCTCTAGTGTGTTTTATAACATCAGAGATGGCCAATATGAGGGAATTTTGTCCTTAGATAAATATAAAGTAGAAGTATATAATTATTATGTTTTTTTTAATATATTTTTATTGATTTCAGAGAGGAAGGGAGAGAGAGAGAGAGAGAGAGAGAGAGAGAGAGAGAGAGAGGATGATGAGCCTCTTGCACCCCCCTACTGGGGATTGACCCCACAACCTGGGCATGTGCCCTGACCAGGAATTTAACCGTGACCTCCTGGTTCATAGGTCAATGCACAACCACTGAGCCATGCCGTCTGGGCGTATATAATTATTTTGTACTAGAGGCCCGGTGCACAAAATTCATGCATTGGGGGAAGTCCCTCAGCCCGACCTGCACCCTCTCCAATCCAGGAGCCCTCAGGGGATGTCCTACTGACAGCTTAGGCCTGCTCCCCGTGGTTCTCTGCTCTCTACGGGGCCTGCCTGTTCCACACCACAGTGACAGCCAAGCAGTCCCTGCTGGGTGCTGCCTGAGCGTTTGCCTGCTCCCGGATCACCACGGTGACAGCCAAGCAGGCCCTGCTGTCTTCTGTTAAGCAGGCCCTGTTGTCTTCTGTGTCGCCCACCCTGGAGTCACCGGTCCGTCCCTGCCTTCCTCTCTGGCCCTTGAAGCAGCTTCGGGGGCTGCTGACCAGGCCCTCCCCCAGCGCAGGCGCATGGAGGCCCCTGCTGCCCCGCCCCCGAGGCTGCGTGTGCAACCTCCTCCTGTCTGGTCAACCTGTTATGGCCTCCTGGTTAATTAGCATATTTCTCTAATATATATATATGTATTCCAAGTGCCCAGTCTCTGATATTTGATTTTTGTTTGTTGATTAAGTTATTCAGATGTCTGTCTTATTAGCTTACAAAGCACATCACCTCTCCTTCTCTCTACAAGCAGCCCTTTTCAGGTGACATGTAAGTGGGATGTTTCTTCTCTAAAATTTTGTCTGATAGGTCTCAGTAGTGAATCCTACTGGTTTGGACTTTTCTAATAAAGCTACCATTTCCCCCTGGAAATTATTATTTAATGATATTATCAGCGGTCTTCTATATCAGTAAGAATTGTGATAGTTAACCTGGAAAACATTATACCCAGTAACGTACTTTTTGTTTACATAAAGATTGTAATGTAGTTGCCCTAGTTTAGAAGATAAAGAATTATCATTATGTGTATAAGCTTCTTCTAGGTAGCTAATTAGCAAGTTTGTAAATACTTTCTTTAAAAAGACAGAGTATTCATGTAGTCACAAAATCTATGTTAACTAACTTACTTTTTCTCTGAAAAACATGAACTTTTCCTCTTATCGCGATTAATACAGTGACATTATAGATTTTCCATTCATTCCTTGGTGCCAACAGCTGAGGAGTAGGTGAAAACGTGACAGCTGTTCAGGCATTTATTCTGTACAGCCATGGCACATTTGGACAGGGGCTCAGACAAACCACAACTGCAAAAAAGGGGAAGAAAACCCAGCAATGTGCCATGTATCTTTTTTTGTTTAATTAAATAAGTACTGCTAGTGTTTACTAAGGACATTCTAATTAATACCAACATAATATTTGGTGTACACAGAGTGGGGGGGATTGGTTTACAATTATGAGTACAAAAAACAGAGAGTTATTCTTTTTTTAAAAATATATTTTTATTGATTTTTTTACAGAGAGGAAAGGAGAAGGATAGAGAGTTAGAAACATCGATGAGAGAGAAACATCGATCAGCTGCCTCCTGCACACCCCCTACTAGGGATGTGCCCACAACCAAGGTACATACCCTTGACCGGAATTGAACGTGGGACCCTTCAGTCCACATGCCGACGCTCTATCCACTGAGCCAAACCGGTTAAGGCCAGAGAGTTATTCTTATATTCTTATTTATTATTGTACTAGAGGCCCGATGCATGGTTTTGTGCACATTGAAAGGAAATTAATTAGAAGGTGGTCAGCAGGGTAGGACTGGGCGAGAAGGGCCAAACACGTCCTGGAGCCAACCTCCCGTGGTCCCTCCCCAGCCAGCCACACCTGGGGAGGCGCTGGGGCTCAAAGGGTTTCTGTAGAGTGAGCGGAGTCCATCTGGTAGGTGGGGTCCCTCAGCCTGGTATGTGGGGATGGGGCAGAAACCATCAGTCCAACATCCCCTGAGGGGTCCCAGAGTGTGAGAGGGCACTCTGCAAAGTTGCTATAGCTTGGCAGTTCCTGTGATGAGCGTCTACCCCCTGGTGGTCAGTTTGTGTCATACCTACTGGCCGACTGGCTGGTCAGCTGACCAGCAGGTCACTTAGCCATATATATATATATATATATATATATATATATATATATATATACACAAACAACTGTAAACCCACATTTACCTACCCTGTATTTATTTTTAATATATACTTTTACTGATTTCAGAAGAAGGGAGAGAGAAAGGGAGAGAGAGAGAGAGAGAGAGAGAGAGAGAGAGAGAGAGAGAGAGACCAATGCTGAGAGAAAATCATTGATTAGTTGCTTTTCCTGCACTCCCCACACTTGGGGATTGAGCCTGCAAACCGGGTATGTGCCCTGACTGGGAATCGAACCATGATCTCTTGGTTTATGTGTTAACACTCAACTACTGAGCCATGCTGACTGGGCTGTATATATTTTAAATAGATAATTTGAGTTCTGAATTATGGGATAAAAAGCTCTACTAGGCTTGGGATCTATCAGGTTTAACAACATATACAAGTTAATCCCAGTTTTAAAACATACCTAACCTTGTTTTCTACTCTTTACTTTTATATTTAATCCATAATTTGGATATATTGACCAAAATTAGACCTTGAAAATCTACTTTATGTAAATGGATACTGCTGTTTATGCTCCCACACATGCATCTTTTCTCTTTCTTGTCTCAACTATTCAGTATATTTACCCTTTTATTCTCTATTTAGGGCAGTAGAGTTCAGAACATAGACTTGGGAAGTGTACTGGTTCAATTCACATCTGAGCTCTGTAGCTCACTAGTTTTTTGTCTTTTGGTAAGTTAATTAAAATACGTTTGTCTAGCCTTGGCAGGGTGGCTCAGTTGGTTGGATTGTCGTCCCATACACCAAAAGGTTACAGGTATGATTCTTGGTCGGGGAACATACCCAGGTTGCAGGTTCCATCCCACGTTGGAGGGAGGCAACTGATTGATGTCTCTCTCTCTCTCTCTCTCTCTCCCCCTTTCCCTCATTCTTTTTCTCTCTCTAAAATCAATGGAAACATATCTTTGGATGAGGATTTTTAAATTTTTTTTATTATTTTGTCTATGTTCACACATCATCTGAAAAATGAGACTAATATACAGACTCTTTTAGGCATCATAAACATTAAATGAAATAATATAAAGTAATTATAATATTCCTAACACTATATTAGCATTCAATAAATGTTATTGACCATGAATTTAGGCCTGGTTTTTAATGCAGCATTTCCTAATAACTCACAAACCTACTTATGCAATTACAGTAAAAATGAAAAAATAGAGCTAAGCACTAATCTATTAACAGAATATAAAAGCAGTTACCACTAAGTAAACATTCTTAAGCATTGTATTTAAAATCTCAATAAAATTTCCATATGGCCCAGAAATTCTACATATAGTTATTTTCCTGAAAGGAATATTAGGTGAATAAACAAATTGTGATATATATATATATATAGATAGATAGATAGATAGATAGATAGATAGATATAGATATAGATATATATATAGATATAGATATAGATATAGATAGATATATATATTAGAATAGAATATTACTTAGCAAGAAGAAAGAACTACGGATAACACATAATAACGTAAGTGATTCTTTTTTTTGTCTTTTTTTTTATTGCTTAAATTATTACAAAGAGTATTACATATGTCTCCTTTCCCCCCCCCTTGACAATCCCCTGGCCTCCCCTACCCCCCAGTGTCTTATGTCCATTGGTTATGCTTATATGCATGCATACAAGTCCTTTGGTGATCTCTTACCCCCCTCTCCAGCCCCCCCACCCTCCCCGGCCTTCCTGCTGTAGTTTAACAGTCTGTTTGAGGCAACTCTGCCTCTGTATCTATTATTGTTCAAGAGTTTATAATGGTCTCTATTATCCATGAATGAGTGAGATCATGTGGCATTTTTCCTTCATTGACTGGGTTATTTCACTTAGCATAATGCTCTCCAGTTCCATCCATGCTGTTGCAAATGGTAAGAGTTCCTTCTTTTTTACAGCAGCATAGTATTCCATCGTGTAGATGTACCACGGTTTTCTAATCCATTCATCTACTGATGGGCACTTAGGCTGTTTCCAGATCTTAGCTATGGTGAATTGTGCTGCTATGAACATAGGGGTGCATATATCCTTTCTGATTGGTGTTTCTGGTTTCTTGGGATATATTCCTAGAAGTGGGATCACAGGGTCAAATGGGAGTTCCATTTCCAGTTTTTTGAGGAAACTCCATACTGTCTTCCATAGTGGCTGCACCAGTCTGCATTCCCACCAGCAGTGCACAAGTGTTCCTTTTTCTCCACATCCTCTCCAGCACTTGTCGTCTGTTGATTTGTTGATGATAGCCATTCTGACAGGTGTGAGATGGTACCTCATTGTTGTTTTGATTTGCATCTCTCAGATGATTAGCGACTTTGAGCATGTTTTCATATGTCTCTTGGCTTTCTGAATGTCCTCTTTTGAAAGGTGTCTATTTAGGTCCTTTGCCCATTTTTTGATTGGATTGTTTATCTTCCTTTTGTTAAGTTGTATGAGTTCCCTATAAAATTGGAGATTAGGCCCTTATCAGATATGCTGTTGGCAAATATGTTCTCCCATGTAGTGGGCTTTCTTGTTGTTTTGTTGATGGTTTCTTTTGCTGTGCAGAAACTTTTTATTTTGATGTAGTCCCATTTGTTTATTTTCTCTTTAGTTTCCAATGCCCTAGGATCAGTATTGGTGAAGAAATTGCTTCGGCATAAGTCTGAGATTTTGTTGCCTTTGGATTCTTCTAGTATTTTTATGGTTTCCCGTCGTATATTTAAGTCCTTTATCCATTTTGAGTTTATTTTTGTGTATGGTGTAAGTTGGTGGTCTAGTTTCATTTTCTTGCATGTATCTGTCCAATTTTCCCAACACCATTTATTGAAGAGACTATCTTGACTCCATTGTATGTTCTTGCCTCCTTTGTCAAATATTAATTGAGCGTATTGGTTGGGGCTGATTTCTGGGCTCTCTATTCTATTCCATTGATCTATATGTCTGTTCTTGTGCCAGTACCAGGCAGTTTTGAGAACAGTGGCTTTGTAATACAGCTTGATATCTGGTATTGAGATCCCACCTACTTTGTTCTTTCTCAGGATCGCTGCAGCTATTCGGGGTCGTTTTTTATTCCAGATGAATTTTTGGAGAGTTCGTTCTAGGTCTGTGAAATATGCCATTGGTATTTTAATGGGAAGTGCATTGAATCTATAGATTGCTTTGGGTAGTATGGACATTTTAATGATGTTGATTCTACCAATCCAAGAACATGGTATGTTCTTCCATCTCTTTATGTCTTCCTCTATCTCTTTTTTCAACGTCCTGTAGTTTTCTGAGTAGAGGTCTTTTACCTCTTTAGTTAAGTTTATTCCTAGGTAGCTTAATTTTTTTGGTGCGATGGTAAATGGGATTGCTTTCATAATAACGTAAGTGATTCTGAAAAACCATTTCACTGAATGAAAAAACCAGGCAGAAAAGAGGATGCATTAGATGATTTTATGTGAAACTTATTTAATAAAATAGGGATATTCAGAAATTCTATTTTTAATTTATGTGAAATTCTGGAAATGACAAGTCTAATTTGTAGTGTTGGAAAGCATTAATGGTTTTCTGAGGCTAAGGATGGGAAGTAAGCAATTCTTTGCATTAAATTTCATCTGTTTTCAATGATTGATATGATCTGTATTTTCCTGACTGGATTCTGCCTGAGAAAAAAAAAACTGTGTCAAGACATTAGAAAAACGATAGCATAGCTTGGATAGAGTGGCATAGTGGTTGGGCATTAATCCATGAACCAGGAGGACATGATTTGATTCCCAGTCAGGGCACCTGCCCAGGTTGGAGGTTCAATCCCCAGTAAGGGGCATGCAGGAGGCAGCCAATGATCAATGATTCTCTCTCATCATTGATGTTTTTATTTCTCTCTCTCCCTTTCCCTTCCTCTCTGAAATCAATAAAAAATATATTTTTAAAAAGAAAAGGAATAGCATATTTATTATACACAAATACAGTAAAAAAAGAAATTATAAAGGCAATAGTAAAAATTAGTAAAATTAAAGAAAATTAGTAAAATTGAAAATTATGGAGACTATAAAGCCAAAAGATGGTCCTCTGAAAAGATTAAAAATATTGGTAATCCACTGACAAGACTTTTGACAAGTCAAAAGTGAAATATATACATCATGAAAAAAGAGAAATTATTAAAGATTACACACTTAAAAGCTTAGATGAAATGAAAAGTTTCTTTAAAAAGACCATCATCAAAATTGAACCAATAAAAATAGAATTCTGAATATCCCTATTTTATTAAATAAATTAAATCTATTTGTAAAGGCTTTTAAGAAAGACAACTCTAGGCACAGATAAATTCATATAAACATTTAAGAAAAATGACATCAAGTTTATATAAATTCTTACAGTGCACAAAAGATGAGAAAAGACTTTCCAACTTGTTTTGGAAATTTAATGTAAACTGAGCTGAAAAACCTAATGAAGATCTTACTATAAAAATATTACAAACAAATCTCATAAAGATATATACAAAAATCCTAAATTAAAATTAGCATATCAAATCCAGCAACATATATACCATAAAATGTATTATAGTCATGTAGCTTTATAAGGATACAAGATTGGGTTCACATTTGAAAATCTATCAGTGCCATTTTGCACACTAAACAATGAAAGAAAATTACATGATCATCTCAATAGGTATAGGAAAAGGATTTGATAAAATACAGTGGGGCTTTGACTTACGAGTTTAATTCGTTCCGTGATGGAGCTCTTAACTCAAATTACTCGTATGTCAAATCAATTTTCACCATTACAATGACACTTGATGCTGGGCTGATGTTGTGGCGTTCACTGTGACGTTCGCTGCGCCAACTAGCAGTGGGGTATCTGAAGCTGGCTCGTAACCCGAATTTTAGCTCACAACTCAAAGCAAAAAATCAGCAGAGAGACAGCTCTTATCTCGAAAAACTCGTTAGTCGGGACACTTGTAAGTCAGGGCCCCACTGTACAATGTTCAGATATGGCTTACAAAAAATCCTCTTAGGAACTAGGAATTTGAAATAACTTTCTTAATCTGATCAATATTTTCTACAAAAGCAAAATGAAACAATCGAGAACATTTGTACTTAATAGCAAAAGGTTGAAAGCTTTTCTTCTGTGATAAGGAATAGGATGTATTCTATAATCACTACTATTCCTCAGTGAATGTGAGACCCCAACAGTGCAAAAATGTAAGAAAAATGAGCAAAAGTATATGAATTTTAAAAGAAGAAATAAAACTGTCATTCTCATATGGTATCATGATCTACTTAGAAAACTACAATAATCAATGGAAGAATAATTAAACAAATAAGGGTATTGGCAAGGTCACTGTGGGCAAGGTCAATACATAATAATTTTATTTCCATATATCAGCAAAACTGGAAAATGAAGTATTACAAATGATGCCATTTTTAACCGCATAAACCCTACATACCTTCTCAAAAGAAAACTGCATAAAAAACATATGCTAGAGTATTTTTGCAGCTTTATTCAAAATTGCCAAAATGAGAAACAACCCAATGTCCATCAGTAAGTAGATAAAGAAATTGTAGTGTAAAGGACACAATAAAATCCTATATAGTGGTAATTCTTACACTTTATGATCTTAGGATGCTTTTACACTCTAACAAAAAATACTGAGGACCTTAAAAGGCCTTTATGTATGTGTGTTATATCTATCGATAAGTACAGTGTTTGAAACTGAGATTTCCTTTTAATAAGCTGTTAAGACCTGATTCCTGCCTGAGGTTTTACCCTCCTTGCAAGCTAACAGGTCCGCCTACCATAGTTTTCATGGATGTTGGCCAAAGAAATGTGATGCCTAGGACAGAGACAAAGGATATTATAACCGACAGCAATAGCAGTATCCAGAGTACCAGCATTTTCTTTAACCAGTTTTATGAGCCCCAATTCCCACAGGGCAACGTGAGGAGGTACAGGTGACCCCAGCACATGCAGGGAACCATGTTACAGGAAAGGAACCCTGACCCTATTAGCCATGATTCTTCCATAATGGCCAGTAAACATACCAGCCCTTGCT
>NW_005871068.1:4055294-4191909 GCF_000147115.1 Myotis lucifugus
TCGTGAAAAAGTAGCTCCAGACCTAGACAGGGAGTACAAAAAAGTACAGAAACATGAGAGATCCATAAACAATGTCTTCCAACCCATTTATGTTAACACAGATAAAATAATTTATGCAAAATAAATTATTGAAAACAAAAGGAAATTAGTAGAGTATTTTACAATTTTATTTATGATTTTGCAAATTTGTTTTATGCCCTGCTTTAATTTTTAAAAAAGCAACCTACATGCATAATAATAGTTGACAATGATTGATATGATCGCTATTATATCAATAGCAAGTTAAATCAAAATACAATTCTGCAAGGAAATAAACTAAGAATGAACGTAAAAATACTAAAAAATATATTATCTGTCTTTATCACACACACACAATGTATATTATATTACACTTGTTTGAAGGAAATAAACATATGCACTTTTTTTTCTGTGTTTCTGAGTTTCTGTCAGTAAGGAAACAAAACAAATGTCAACGGTAGTATTTTTGTGGTTTGAATGACCAGAGTAGGGAGAAATCATTTTTTTAGTTTAAATTTTTTTGCTTTAATTTCTTATACAATGATGTACAGAGTTTTTATAATTAAAAAATGCAAATCTGTTCCTTTATTGTCAAAATCCTTTCGTTTTTTTCCCCATAAGAGAAAAACCTATATCCTTATTCAAGGTCCACCATGATGTCCTTTCCCAATCTCTGCATCCTTGGCTGTACCACTTTTTGTCCCTGCTCTCTATTCTTCTAGCAGTACTGATTTTTTAAAAAATGTTTTTATTGATTTTTTTATGGAGGAAGGGAGAAGGATAGAGAGATAGAAACATCGATGAGAGAGAAACATCAATCGGCTGCCTCCTGCATATCTCCTACTGGGGATCGAGCCAGCAACCCGGGTATGTGCCTTGACTGGGAGTTGAACCTGTGGACCTCTTGGTTCTTGGCTTGATGCTCAACCACTGAGCCACAATGGCTGGGCAGGCAGAACTTATTTTAGCTCCTTACACTAAAATGCAAACTCCAAATAGGAACTGTATCTGTCATCAATTGCTATATTTCCACACCCTAAATTTGTACCTGAAACATGGAAGGCACTCAAATGTTAGTTGCCTGAACACATAAATTAATTAAATGGTCCAATTCTCCATACAGTTTAATAGTCAGGGTCTTCCTTTTAAATATAACACTTTCTACTTTTCTCCACCTAACTATCTCTTTTACATTTTATAGGACTCAAATGGAATGTCCCTTTCTCTAGGAGGACTTCTTGACATTGCAAACTTGGCTAGGTCTGACTGGCTTTATGCTCCCACAACCCCCTCTGTTTCTCCCTCTTAACACCCAGCATAGTGGTAATCTTGCAATTACAACCTTGACTACCACCACCATCAATCCCTCCAGCTCACTCTGTATCCTCACCATCATTTCTTCACTACAAATAAACCTCCACTCTATTTACATCATAATATTTCTGTCCCAATCACACCCCTCAAGTGTGTGCACTTCCCCTATGATACAGCTTAGATTTCACAGTCCTTTATTATATCAAGTCCCTGAACACCAGTAACTTACTTACCCCTCACTCCTCCCACTCCACTTGCCTGGCAAAATGCTACACCCTCCACATGACTTCTTTTTTTTTTTAAATATATTTTATTGATTTTTTACAGAGAGGAAGGGAGAGAGAGATAGAGAGTTAGAAACATCGATGAGAGAGAAACATCGACCAGCTGCCTCCTGCACATCTCCTACTGGGGATGTGCCCGCAACCCAGGTACATGCCCTTGACCGGAATCGAACCTGGGACCTTTCAGTCCGCAGGCCGACGCTCTATCCAGTGAGCCAAACCGGTTTCGGCTCCACATGACTTCTTGATCCCATTCACATTTTACTTTCTAAGAGGTTTTCTTCTTAAATATGTTTTTATTGATTTCAAAAAGTTGAAGGGAGAGGGAGGAAGAGGGAGAGAGAGAAAGAAACATTTATGGTGAGAATCATCGATCGGCTGCCTCCTGCATGCACCACACTGGGGATCGAGCGCAGAAACTGGGCATGTGCCCTCACCGGTAATCGAACTGTGACCTTCTAGTTCATAGGTTGACACTCAACCACTGAGCAACACTGGCTGGGCTAAAAGGTTTTCTTCTTGCAATGAGTCTTCTTTCTCCTGAATCCTGTTATTCTTTCCCTAAAAGATCATTCTATTAACACTAGAGGTCTGGTGCACAAAATTCATGCAATGGGGGTGTGTTCCTCAGCCCAGCCTGCACCCTCTCCAATCTGGGACCTCTTGAGGAATGCCCGACTATCATTCCTCTCACAATCCAGGACTGCTGGCTCCCAACCACTTGCCTGCCTGCCTGCCTGCCTGATTGCCCATAACCGCTTCTGCCTGCCAGTCTGATCACTCCCTAACTGCTCTCCCCTGCTGGCCTGGTCGCCCCTAACTCTCCTCCCCTGCAGGCTTGGTTGCCCCCAACTGCCCTCCTCTGCCAGCCCTGTCAACCCTAACTGCCCTCCCCTGCAGGCCTGGTCCCTTCCAACTGCCCTCCCCTGCAGGGCCTGACTGCCCCCAACTGCCCTCCCTTGCAAGCCTGGTCCCTCCCAACTGCCCTCCCCTGCAGGCCTGGGTTTCCCACAACTGCCCTCCCCTGCTGGCCATCTTGTGGTGGCCATTTTGTGTCCACATGGGGGCGACCATCTTTGACCACATGGGAGCGGCCATCTTGTGTGTTGGAGTGATGGTCAATTTGCATATTACCTCTAGTGTCTCCCATATTTTAAATACCCTCACCCTATCAACCTCCTCCATTACCATCTCATTTGTCACTGTACATAAAAATTTAACTAAACAGTTATCTATGGTCACTGTCACTGTCTCAACCTCCTCACCTTCCATTCTTTTCTAAATCCATTCCATCAAATCTTTTCTTTCTTTTACTTCTTTGAAAGTGTTATCAAAGGCAACAACAATCTCCATGTTGCTGGTCCTCACTTAGTAACATTTCTCCTGAATATCGCTTCCATTTCTGAAATACTCTTTTCTTTTGGCTTCCAAAAGACTTTCTTCCTGCCTAAAAGGCAGCTTCTTTGACACTTTTGCCCAACCTTTAAATTTTGGCTTGGTTCCTCCTTGGATTGGTCTTGAGTTTCCTTCCCATCCTTATCTACATTCTTAGATTATTTGACTCAGTTGCAAGACTTTTTATACCATTTAACCCAAATATATGTTTACCTCCAAACAAAACATTTTTATATCAAACTACCTATTTAATATTTACTACTTTTAAGGTTTTTATTTTTTTATTTTGAATAAGTCTTACTTTTAACATATTCTTCAATATTGGAATATACCTCAGGACCAATCTTCTGTCTTCTCAGTCTTCCTCTATCATTCTACCAGAGGCAAAAGCATCCACCCACTTGCTCAAGTGACAACATCTAGAAATTTTTCATGCTTCTCATTCCCTCACATTAGAAAGTTCTATTCAGTCCACCTCCAAAATATATACCAAATTTGTTTAATTCTCTCCATACTTTTTTGTTGCGATTTTATCTAATAAAAGGGTAATATGCAAATTAACCATCACTCCATCACAAAGCAAAAGATGGCTGCGTCCATAGCCACAAGATGGTGGCACCCAGTCATCTCAGCCCCACCAGAGTCCCCTTGGAACCAGTCCCGGAGGGGGGGGGGCGGCCCCTGAGAGCAGGCAGCATGAGCGACCTGGTGGAATGCTTGCTTCATCGTCGTGGCGACGAGGCAAGTGTTCCACACCCAGCCGCGGATAGGCCTCTGGCCAGGCTGGGGCGTGGAATGCTTGTGTAAGAAGAGAAGGAACCGGTGAGCTGAGCAGAATCGACTGGCCCCCGACTCCTGGGCAAGGTCAAGTCCGGGCGACCAGAGGGTGGAGGATAGTGTGACAGGAGGGGCTGCTGGTGGAGGCACAGGGGTGAAAGTCAGCCAAGAAAGAGGAAGGAAGCCCTTTATTGGAGTTCCTGAGAACAGGGTGGGAAGTCGTTTGCATTTCCCAGCCACAGATGGGCCTCTGGCCAGGCTGGGGTGCAAATGTTTGTGTCACCCCGGTGATGAGGCAAGCGTTCTGTGCCCGGCTGTGGATGGGCCTCTGGGTCGCAGATAGCCTCTGGGCAGCAGGTACAGAGTGGCCAGGCCCCACAGAGAGCTACTGGCGCACGGATTCGTGCGCAGGGCTACTAGTATATTATAATTAGTATATTATAATCTGTAACCTGGAATATTATAGTAACTATTCTGATCATTTCACTCTTGCCTATGGTAATATCCATTAACTACATAGCACCCAAATCAATCTTTTTCCAAATAAAATAAGATTATGTTACAATGCAAAATCAAATTTTCTAAAAGTTCCCTATATTGGATATATTATACCATTCGAGATAATATATTATTAGAATATATTCCAAAACCTTTACCCTGTCATATAAGACTCTATGTGATCTATTCTTTGTTTCTCCAAAATTATTTCCTAGTTCTCTCCCCTTTGTTTTCACATTCCAGCCAACTGACCTAATTTTCATTTCTGTAATGTTTCACACTTCTGATATTTCAGCAGGACTTCTGCACTTACCACTTCTTGATCTGTACATGGTCGATTCATTCTCATCATGAATTTTTGTCTCAGCCCCTCATGGTTCATGAAACAAGCTTTCATAGTCAACTCAGTCATTTCTATCACAATACTGATTTCTTCATAGCACCTATGTATGCTTTAAATTTAAATTTAATTTTTTCTCTGCCTCCCACCATAAGTAAAGATTTTTTATATCGTTTTCATTGTATTTTTTAGCATATACAACAATAACTGGTGCAGAGTAAATACCAAATAAATGAATGAATGTATCAATTCAGTGATTGTTTTTCTGCTGGACTCTAAGGTACATTTTGGCACAATTAGGATTCATTTGCTCATAATTGTATCCTCAAAACTTAACAGACTTGTGAACCTAGTATGTGCTTAATAATATTTGTTGAATTGATAGGTGAATAAATGAAACATTTAAGTAGCTGGCTATTAACAAGATCATGCCCTTGGAATGCTTCAATGTTATTTTACCACCCAGGTACCAATGAGCAGGTCATTGTCTTGCTTTTAAAAAACATTAATGACCCTGGCCAGTTTTCTCAGTGGTTAGAGCATTGGCTCTTGGACTGAAAGATCACAGGTTTGATTCCCAGCCAAGGGCACGCACCTCAGTTGCAGGTTTGATCCCGAGCCCTGCTTGGGGTGCGAACGGTAGGTAGCCAGTCAATGTGTCTTTCTCACGTCAATGTTTCTCTCTGTCTCCCTCATCTCCCTCCCACTCTCTCTAAAAAAATCAATGGAAAAAATATCCTCAGGTGAGGATTAAATAAATAAATACATAAACAAATAAAAAACATTAATAGAAGCTTCCTGCTGCTTCTAGGAGAGGTTTACCTTTGAGCATAGATATGAGGCCCTCCATGATTCTGACCCTTGAATATGCTTATAATTTTATTTCCAACAAAAACAAATTTCCAGGAAATAATCTTTACCTGTAAAACTTCCTTCCCTCTTTCTTTATTTTCTAATTCTATTTGCTGATCTCTTAATCCTTTTACAAAATTTATGATAATATATTGTATATATTTTATGCTTAGGTTTTTTATTAGGATATGAGTTCCTGTAGGGCAGAGACAATTTTGCAGGGCTTTTAAAAAGGCCTCTTTAAAAAAAAGTGTCTCCAGGAGAGGTTATATCAATGCAGATTTTAAGGTACTTCACCAGTACACTTCTATTATGTATGATTATTATCCAAAGATTAATTTGTACATAGAAATTAAATATCTGTTTTGTTTATTGAATTAAGAAGTTGCCACATATACACTCTTTATCTCTTCAGAACTTAGCCTAAGGACCAGCACAAAGTCAGTCTCTCAATAATTATGGGAAAAAGAGAGAGAGGGAAAGAGAAGGAAGAGAAGAAAGGAATATTTTACCATCATCTAAAACATTTTCCCCAATTCTTTTTTACATCCTCTTAGTACTCTCAACATATTCTGCTTTTTTTACATTTTTTTTCTATTTCTTTCCTGACACGAGCAGATGCTCTCATTTATCCTGTAAATTGTATCATTCCTCGCTTGAAGAACTCATTCATCCTTTAACCCAAATACCCAGTTCAATGTCTCTTTCTGTATTTGACAAAATCAGAAATGGACCCACACTTATTTGGAACTAATATTCACAACTTCTTTCATTACTACTATTTATTTCATAGACAGGGAAAACCATGTGTACCATCCTTGGCTTTTGGAAGCTCTCAAATCTATGCTTTATTATAAGTTTGATTTTGCTGTTTCTTTGTCATAAATATATCTAATCCTGATACAGCTTTAGTGTGCAACCCATTAACATTATTTGTCGATGATGATAAAATTATACATTTACAATCAATACAAAGATAATACAGGACAAATTCTAAATTTTCCAAGATGACCAAAAGTATATGGGCCCCTTATTTTAAATATTCACAGAATATTTCTAAGATGCTGAGATTCTGAGTTCTGTTTATTATAGTATACTCTATTTGTTGAATTCAGCTATTTTTAAAATAACAGAGGACTATCCATTTCATCAATTAACAGAACAGAAATGCTGTACTATTTTTAATGTATTTTTTATTGATTTCAGAGAGGAAGGGAGAGGGAGAGAGATACAGAAACATCAATGATGAAAATCATTGATTAGATGTTTCCTGCACACCCCACACTGGAGATTGAGCTCACAACCTGGGCATGTGCCCTTGACCGGAATCGAACTTGGGACCCTTCAGTTCACAGGCTGATGCTCTATCCACTAGGGCCTATTTTTTAATGCTATCATATAACAGAATATTGGAGGGAGGATTGGCTCATGTGAAATATACAGGGAAGCTTTTTCTTTGTTATTCTAGTAACCTCACAACCCACTCAATGAATCCTGTCAGGGCACATACTCAGGCTGTGGGCTCGATCCCCAGTAGCGGGTGTGTAGGAGGCAAATGATCAATGATTCTTTCTCATCATTGATGTTTCTATGCCTCTCTCTCTCTTCCTCTCTCTGATATCAATAAAAACAGCCGAAACCGGTTTGGCTCAGTGGATAGAGCGTCGGCCTGCGGACTGAAAGGTCCCGGGTTCGATTCCGGTCAAGGGCATGTACCTGGGTTGTGGGCACATCCCCGGTGGAAGATGTGCAGGAGGCAGCTAATCGATGTTTCTCTCTCATTGGTGTTTCTGACTCTCTATCTCTCTCTCTTCCTCTCTGTAAAAAATCAATAAAATATATTTTAAAAAAAACATAAGAGACCAACCAAAGGACTTGTATGCATGCATATAAGCATAACCAATGGACATACGACACTGGGTGGTAGGGGAGGCCGGGGGATTGTCAAGGGCGGGGGAAAAAAAAGGAGACATATGTAATACTCTTTGTAATACTTTAAGCAATAAAAAAAGAGAAGAAATGCTTATCAGCGGAGTGATTTGCTAATTCCTAGATGGCCAATAAAAATAAATAAAAATAAAAATAAATAAATGAATAAAAATATAAGCAAAACAAATAAATAATCTTAAGGTTTCAAATAACGGGTTTGAATAAGTAGGTACTAAAGAAATCTGAGAAGCAATCATTGAATTCTAAAAGCTAAGAAAAGTAATAAAATGAATTATTGTTTAAGTCAATCAATAATACAGCAAGTGTGTCTTGAGCCTTTACTATATGCAAGTCATTGCTCTAAGCATAGGATTTGAATCTGTGGGATGGAGTGCAGTGGACTATTCCTCTGATTCTTGAATTCAGAAACATCATTTTACCCTCTACTCTTTTATACCCTGCAAATCTCAATAAGACAACATTTTCTCTAGGCCAGTTAAATCCTTAGCCTTGAGTTGTTAAAATAACTTTTATTAACTGGTCTCTCCACCATCAACCCGTCTTCAAAGCAAACACTTTTTGATAGGCGTAATAATATCCCTTCCCCCAAAGATGTTCACTTCCTCATTGCAATATATTATAGATTGTGAATATATTATACAACATGGCAAGGGGTAATGAAGGCTGCAGATGGAATTAAAGTTGCTAATTAGCCTTAAAATAATGAGATCATTCGGGATTCTGTGAGTGGTATGATGTAATCATCTATGTATATAAAAGCCTAAGGGACTGTTTGACCGTTACTTTAACCAGTAGCTATGATGTTAGTCACTGGTGACTAACCAGGGGCAGATGCTCAATGCACAGGCATGGAAACATGGAACAGACTGATGAATCTCAGAGGGAAGGGGGAGACGGAAGGGCAGAAAGATATTAACCAAAGATCTTATATGCATACCAGAGGCCCAGTGCACGGATTAATCCACCGGTGGCGTCCCTTGGCCTGGCCTGTGGGGATTGGGCTGAAACCAGCAGTCCAACATCCCCTGAGGGGTCCTGGATTTCGAGAGGGCACAGGCCAGGCTGAGCGACCCTACCGGTGCATGAATATGTGCACCAGGCCTCTAGTATCTTTACAAAAAGAGAAGAAAGGACAGAAGAGTCAGAACCAGAGGGATGGTATTGTGAGCAATACTTGATTCCCATTGCTGACTTTGAAGATGGAGGGTGCCATGAGCCAAGGAATGTGGCTAACCTCTAGAAGCTGGAAAAAGCAAGAAAATGGATTCTCCCCTAGAACCCCTTTAAAAGGAACCCAGCTCTGCTTACACTTTGATGTTAGTTCAGTGAGATCCATTTCAGACTTTTGACCACCAAAACTGCAAGATAACAAATTTGTGTTGTTTCAAGCAACTAAGTATGTGGTAAGTTGTTACAGCAGTACTAGTAAAATAATGCACTTTTCTAAGCTGGGTGGACAAGCTCCTTTTTGAAGCACATATCTTGAAATTACCCCTTATATAACCTGGGACTTAGCCACATGGAAGTACTTGGAGGTCTCAGAACATCTCAAACTCTTTTCTACTCTAGTGCTTTTGCACATGGGCCTCCTGTCTGAAATGGCTTTTTCTGTCTTCTTTATCTATTTCATTTTTTCTTTGTTTTGTACTGTTGAAATCATCAGTACTTTTTACTTTTTTTCTATTAGCACATACTATACTTTTTCTTCTGGTTTTCTTTACATTTTGGGAAGTTTTGAAAATATAAAAAATAAAACAAAAATATTACTATATATATATCCAGAACTGCTAGTTTTGGTCTACATAATTTTAAACATTTATTTAAGCAACTTAATAATTTAAACTACTATAGATTATTATGAATGTTGTTTTTTTAAATATATTTTATTGATTTTTTACAGAGAGGAAGGGAGAGGGATAGAGAGTTAGAAACATCGATGAGAGAGAAACATTGATCAGCTGCCTCCTGCACATGCCTCACTGGGGATGTGCCTGCAACCAAGGTACATGCCCTTGACTGGAATCGAACCTGGGACCCTTGAGTCCACAGGCCAACCTTCTATCCACTGAGCCAAACAGGTTAGGGCAATGAATGTTGTTTTTAATTTACAATTTTTAATAATATTGTGAATATTATTCTTTTATATTGATTAATCTAATTGTTCTTCAGTATTCATTGCAATGATATTCAACAATTTAATTGACCAATTCTCTACTATTACTGTATATTGAAATAATTTTAGGTTGTAAAAATTTCTGCCGTGTCTATCCTTAGAGTTGTCACATCTTTGCCAATATTTCTGATGATTTCCACAGGAGAACTTCCCAATGTTAAATAGCTGAGTTAGGCTCTGAGCATTTTTGATATGTTTGGGAAAGAAGCTAGGAATAGGTCTTTTTTCCACTTATGCATCTCTTCTATTATATTCTTTAGTAATTAATTCTATTTAGATATAAAATTACATATCATTTACAATATTTTATTATTACCAGGGATTTTATATTTTTGGTTATTAGCAACAATGTATTTTTTTTCCATTACATTTCTAACTGGTTATAATGGTAAAGATTCCTATCGCTAGTCAGGGAAATTTATTCCAGTTATCTCACACCTATAAGAGTTGGAGGTGGTATTTAATGGCAGGATTCAATGAACTTAAAGGTGGGGTTTTGTCCAGGACTCAGAAATGAATTGCTAACAAATGACCTTGGCATTCCCAATTCCTTCTTGACCTTGTTGGTCACTCTATGCTTGTCTGCTTATTTTGTTTTCTTCCGAGATAGGCTTTCCATGTTTTTTCCTGGAGGAAAAAAAATGTAGTGGTTGATTTGCTGTCACCAACTCCTAGGTCCTGGCTTTAGTGAGTTAAGCCATTCCTTCTCTCAGCAGTGACTTCCAGATTCCCAAGGGAGAAATACTGATTGAGCCAAGTTGGGACAGGGGCTGACCCAGCATTAATCATCTTCCCCTTCCAAGATACACTAGAAAAAAGGTTGGTGTGAAAATTTTACATTTTTGATTTCCAGTACTGGCCTGCAGCAGTGCTCTGGAAAAAGAGAAGAGGTGAATGTGTTAGTCTAAAGACTTAAAATGATAGTTGGCTCCATTGTGATACACCTGATTTTTACTTATATTTATTTTTATTGTTTCCAAGGACAAAATTTTGCACCTTGAGATTAGTATTTTTTGTTAATCCTCACCCAAGGATATTTTTCTATTGATTGTTAGAGAGAGAGGAAGGGAGGAGGAGGAGACAGAGAGAGAAAAACCTTGATGTGAGAGATACATAAATCAGTTGCCTCCCGAACACGCCCCGGCCAGGGCAGGGATCGAGCCTCCAACCTAAGTATGTGCCCTTGACCGGAATCGAACCTTCAGGGTACAGGCCAATGCTCTAATCACTGAACCAAACCGGCTAAGGCTGAGGTTAGTATTTTCAGAGAAGTATTTCTTGTGAAGGCTATCTGTTCAGCTTTGAAAAGAGGGTGAGTGTTTTCATAATTTAAAGAGATAGCTAAATAACTTGCTGGTACAAGACAGTTGACTTTCAAGTTAAACAGACAGTATGGACGCCTTGGCATCAGTAAAGAATTGCAGCTTTCGATATGTACATCAGTTTTGAAATCATCTTTCTCAAAATGACTACTTTTATTTTATTTTTTAAGGCCATGCATTCAAGAGCTCTACTAGTCCCTATGCATATTACAACAGGGGGGTTCATTTCTCAGTAAACAGTGAGCCAATTAGTAAATCTGAGCTCTCACTGGAAGCCACCCTGGTCTCAGGGATGTAATGCCCTCTGTAGTCGCAGATTCATGGTGAGTGCTCCTGCTAATCAAAGCTGTTTCAGAGCTGGTTTTCATTTTTTTTCACAGTGATAATGATCTTGGGTATCTCACAAACATAGTCACTAGGTGACCAATCCTTTGAAACTTAGAAGCAGTATAATATATTTTGCTTTCTTATCTTCACTTGGCAGAGAGATATGAATCTCAAGCACCTAATTACCAGCTGAATCTTTGCTTTTGACTATTTGGCTCCTAAAGTCCCTTCAGGCTTGATTCTTGGCTCAAGCCACTTCAGAAAGAAGAAAGCATGTCTTGAGCCAAAGAAGATTTAAGACAATAATTTCCAAGCAAAGTTGTATTCCTTCAACTCTGATTACCTAGTGCTAGATTTTAACGCTTCCTTTATCTCGGTAATATCTTTCAACCAGGGAGATAAAAATGACCAGAGAGAAATCAAATCTTCGCTTTAGGTTCTGCTTTCAAAACTAAACTGTTTACTGCACATGAACAAATTAAGCCTTGTGTTTACCCTCACTTTTAGAGAGATGATGGTAGCCTGCCTGTGGTTGTTTGTAATGGGTTGTCTGCACCGATACAAAAGAATGACTGCCACCGAAATTTCCTCATCTAAAATAATACACCGGAGAGGTGAGAAGTGAATCCGTTATCAATTTTTGAATGATAGAAAAGTACCAAAATTGCTCTCTTTAGATGTTTCAGAGATTTTTTCATATTAGGAAATTCTTTTGAATACTGGACCTAAATTCTAATGGATCATAGGCTATAAATAAAATCTTCTGTGTGTCAAAGTAACCTATATCCATTCCTGAGATAGCAGTGGCTCCCAATCATCCATAATTTTAGAATGTAATGCAGAACTCTTTTGATTCATACTGGATAATTCTTGAAAGCAGGTGGGCCAGAAAAGGAAATGCTGTTATGTTTCTTAAGGGTTAACCTTCCTCATAGTACTTTGCCCAGAAGTGTGCTTTAGTTGGACCAGTAGCTCCCTCCACTTGCCACTTTCACCACTACTGCTGGCTGCCCGACTCCCCTTTCCAGCCAGGTCAGCCCCATTCTGACTCTGAGGACTGTAGCTCTTATCCTGGTAGGTCATATGAATTGCCTGTGCAGATTTTTAAAAATCTTTATTGTTGAAAGTATTGCATAGGTCCTCCTCACCCCCACCCATTAACCTCTTCCAGCCTGCTCCTGCCACCCCCCTGGCCCTCAGCACCCCCATTGTCTGTGTCCATGGGTTATGCATATATGTATATACACTCATTGGTTGATCTCTTCTCACCCACCCTCCCCTGCCTTCCCTCTGAGGTTTAACAGTCTATTCATGTTTCTGTGTCTCTGGGTCTGTTTTTGTTCATCAGTTTAGTTGGTTCATTAGATTCCACATTTGAGTGAGCTCATGTCATACTTACCTTTCTCTGACTGGCTTGTTTTGCTCAGTTTAAAAGACACAGATGTACAGGCCAAGACCCAGGACATTCTCATTAGATAGTTCTTGGATCTACATATAAACAACAAATAACAACAAAGATGCTCCAAGGATAAAATGGATAGGCAGCCTCAGTGAGGCCTAGCCTAACTAGAAGCAAGAGGGATTTTGAAGCTCCAGCCCATCTTGTCATCCTTTCTTCCAGTAAATTCTAAGATATGTGCCCATATCATATACTGTTTGTGAGTTCCACTTGGTAACCTTACTAAAAAAAGTTAATAAATAACAACCTTCTCTAATCCAGTGGCGTGGAATTCTGCACTTACTGAAGACCACCAATACTTAGAGCTCTAATATCCACTTGTAAGATTTCATGATCCCCAGATCTGTCAATCCTGATTTCCCAATGTTTACTACTGTTTCCTCCACTGCCATTGCCCATTAGCAGATGAGTACAATATGATTTTAGATCCCCCAATAGAGCTCTACCCTGGAGTACCATCCATGCATTTTGCATTTTGGTTTCCCACACACCCTGGGCTTGGATTTGCTACCTAAACTAATAATTGAGATTAGAATATCCTCTAGAACAGTGGTTCCCAACCTTATTTTGGCCATGCCCCACCTAAGCATCTCTAAAATCCTGATGCCCCCCCTCCATGACATATAATTCTTATTATTCAAAAAGTGAACTCCTATTCACTGGACGAAGCCTAAAAGGCCATTAACTTGGTCTAAACAAGCTTCCAAAGAACATGGCATCCATGAAAGAGAAAAATAAAAGAACAAAAGGACAGTTGAAGTACGGAGGAAGAAATCACTAAGAAATTGTTAAAAGAATAATAATATATGAAGTGATATGAAAAAATAGCCAATAAAGTTTCAAAACATATAATAGAGAACTGAAATGCATAAATACATCACTATATATTTATATACTGTATATGAGGTCCCTAGAACCAAAAGAAATACAAAAAATTCACTGGTAATAACTCATTCTCGAATTGCCCCCCTTAAAAATCAAATTGCCCCCCTGTGGGGCATGTGCCCCATGTTGGGAGCCACTGCTCTAGAATGTCCCTGATCAAATGGGTATGTCTAATTTGAGATGGTTCCTCTTAATCTGCTCTGTCTCATTATTGTCCATCAGAATACTATAATCATCAATGCCTAGCAACATTTCATCACTATCCTACTCCAGAGAACAGAGCAAGAATTTATAGAAGTTCACAATGTGCTGGTGAAAGCCATAGGAAATACTGAGTTTTAGGATCAGGAGTAAGCATAGGGATTGTTGACAGTCAAAGTACCCGAGAGTCTGAAATAATGACCCTGATACTGGGCAGGGGCCAAAAATGGTCAGCAGGACCAGGGAGAATTTGTGTCCAGCTAGGATATGATACCTGGAGCCATGCAGACAGACTTAGGGCTTTGAATCTGCATCTATATAGGTCATCCAAATATTCTCCTCTGATGACTTTCAAACCTGGTGCTTTCTAATAGCAAAACAGTTTGAGATGATTTAGCAAGCCATCGGCGCAATGCTAAGCACTCACATGGATCCTTTTTTTAAAAAAAAATTCTTTATTGATTAAGGTATTACATATGGGTCCTTATCCCCTCATTGCCCCATACCCCCCACTCATGCCCTCACCCGCCCTGGTGTCTGTGTCCATTGGTTAGGCTTATATGCATGCATACAAGTCCTTTAGTTGATCTCTCCCCCTTACCTTTGTGCTGCTTGTTTGCAGGGTAAACAGTAAACTGAACCGAAGACAACTTAAACTAACCCTAAATCTTCATTCTTAGCAATCTTTAACCATAGACTAACAATTGTGGTGTGGACTAGTTCTACAGACCATGCAAACTTAGACTAGCAAACATGAGATCATTTTATGATTTTATTGTGAGTATAGTTTCTTCATCATTGTAGCTAAAAATGCCTGTTAGGGAGAAACAAGGAAATAAAGTTCCCCGGAGATGGTTCTCTCAAACATACATTGGATGGAGCACCTTGCTATGCTGTTAGTGATGTTTTCATTTTCAAGCACGGTTTTCTTCATGCTGCTGCCATTTGCAGACACCTATGTTGGCTCTCAAGTTGAATTCAATTTCCTCATTCTGGGTGATAAGGTTCTCCACTTCTTTTTAAAAAATATTTTTATTGATTTCAAAGAGGAAAGGAGAGGGAGAGAGAGAGAAACACCAATGATGATAGAAAATCATTGATTGGCTGCCTCCTGCATGCCCCCCAGTGGGGATGGAGCCCACAACCCAGGCATATACCCTGACTGGGAATCAAACTGTGACCTCCTGGTTCATAGGTTGACACTCAACCACTGAGCCACCCTGGCTGGGCAGGTTCTCCACTTCTTCATTCTCTTTTATGTAAATGTCCCTCTTTTCCACTCTGCCATGCTCACTGCCCTCTGTATTCCAAACCTAATTATTTTTGAGAGTTGATGTCTTAGGCTTGCCTCGGAGTTTTCATATTTACTATGATTTCTCCTAGTAAAATCTCCCCAATTGCTTTTGCTGTCCTGATTAGCCCTTTCTTCACATTTCTCCTGAGAGGAATTTCTTTTGCAGGCATTTTCACTCATCATATAATAGTTATCTGATTGCAGTGGTTTTCAACCTTGCTGCACATTAGAAACTGGAGAGCACCAATACCACACCGCAGACCAATTACATGGGAATCTCCGGTACTGGGATCCAGGCAACACTGCTTGTTAATCCTCCCCAGATGATCCCAATACACTGCAAAGGTTGATAGCAACTACAGTACCTCAATGTGTTTCTCAAATCTTAAGGTGCATAAATATTAAGGATGTAGATCCTTGGGCAAGCACTCCTTTGTGGATGCATGACTGTTTCTCATTTGCCTGTGCCAGCTTTCCTATACTAAAAAAGCATAGGCATTTAAAAATATCATTTAAGGCTTTACATTTCCTAAGATGAGAAACAACCCCCTTCTTTTGCTTTTAGCATTTAACTTTATATTCAATAACAATAGTAGCTAAGGAGCCTCCTCAATATGGAGACTTTTAGAGGTGACCAGGGCAGAGCTGATGACATACTGTTTCTGTGTCATATCTCTATGGTGGGAAAGGTGCCATGCTTCATTCCATGCGAACATAAAGTATCGCTGACATATATTTCTGAAAATACCCTGGCCGAAGTGTTGTGTCAAATATGAGGAATTTAAGACATAGCGTTGGCAGTACCCCAAAATTTAGCATTGCACTAATGGCTTGCTAAATCATCCATGATACAGGGATGTCTGTTATTTCTGTGCACGTTGTTATGAGCAGAGATGCAAATATCTGGTTAAGTGGGAACTTTCATCAACAGCAGGGAAGGCAACACTTTATCAGGCAGTCAGTCCTTTTGGACTATATCAATAATGGTGGACAAGCACAAGCCATAGCAAGCAGAGAAGAAACCCAAAGGTTCTGATTTAAGAGTTCAGAAGTGATTCCCAGTTCAGAAATAATAAGCTCCCCAGGTCATTCTGAAACAGGTGGTATGGAACATACTTTGAGGAACTCTACTTTAGCCTTTCTGACTTCTCCAAAATTATTTTATCTTGGTGTGCCTGCATAATTATAGTTAGGAATGCTCTTTTAAAATGTGAAAACACATTATAATTAGGGAAGCAGGGAATATGGTCAAATGAACATAGGCATTGGAGCAATGAGACCCAATTTTGAATCCTGGCTCTTTGCACATGACTAAGGGAAGAATTTGAACCATGTCTTTCCTGCTGCGGGGGTTCCAATTCATCTGGACATGCTTCAGGGATTAGATTGGCCCTGTTGAGAGCAGGACTCTACTGGACAATTGGTATGGCCCATCTTATTTCCTTCCCCTAACTACTAGGGATGCTAATTACATGGCTTGTCCTGCTTAGCAACAACAGTTGGCAATCAGAATACTCCATTTCACTGTCCACAGTGGCTGGCTGGGGTGTGGGCCCAGTTTTTCAAGTTGGAACAATCAAATTCATCCCAGTGACTTTTTCTGGATCCAATAAGAAGGAAGGGCTATTCTGTTATGTTTTTGTTTTTTGCTTGCCTGAGACAAAAACCAATGGAGAGATGGGAAAAAAAGAGAGAGATAAACTTGAAAATATCATTGAAGTCCTTCAACAAAGCTCTGTTTAAATAAAGATAAAACCGCAGCTGGAATTTGAAATTTTGATTTGTTGAACCAATAACATTTCCCCTCTACCCACTGCCAGCTCAACATTGAATTGATTTCTGTTTCTTAAAACAAAGTAACTTCTTTTTTATATAGAAAATATGTTTTTAATATTTTTAATTTTTCAATTACAGTAGATGTAAAATATTATGTTTCATGTGTACAGCCCAGTGATTAGACACTTATATACCTTACTAAGTGACCACCCTGATAAATCTCATACCCATCTGACACCATTCATAGTTATTAGAATATTGTTGACTATAGCCCCCATGCTGTACTTGACATCCCCATGACTATTCCATAACAACCAATTTGTACTTCTTGATCCCTTCACCCGTTGTACCCCTTTCCCAAACCCCCTGCCATCTGACCACAATAAAAATGTTATCTATATCTTTAAGTCTGTTTCTGTTCTGCTTGTTTGTTTATTTTGTTTTTTAGGTTCTACATATACATGAAATCTTATGACATCTGTCTTTTTCTGACTCATTTCACTTAGCATAATACCATCTAGGTCCAGCCATGTTGTTGCAAAAGACAAGATTTCATTATTTTTTATGGCTGAGTTATATTCCATTGTATATAGGCACCATTTCTTCTTTATCCATTCATCTATGATGGACACTTAGGATGCTTCCATATCTTAGCTATTGTAAGTAGCTATGATGGACCCTTAGGATGCTTCCCATATCTTAGCTATTGTAAGTAATGCTGAAGTGAACATATGGATGTATATGTCTTTTCAATATGGTGTTTTGGGTCCTTCTTTGTCTCTTGTTTTATCCTTTGTTTTAAAGTCTGTTTTGTCTGGTACAAGTATTGTTACCCCAGCCTTTTTTTTCTGACTTAGGGAATGAGAGGGTTTTAAGGAGAGCTAATTCTGAGGGAAGGAGCAGTTAAGATGAACTTAACACACTAAGAAAACTTTGGCTATCCTATATAATAAAAGTGTAGTATGCAAATTGTCCCCTCAACTGGGAGTTCCTCTGGGAGTTTGACCAGGGGGTGGGGCCAGCTGGGGGAAGGGAGGGAGGCCCTGGCTGGTGGCGTCAGGCAGTCCAGGGAAGGGAGGGAGGCCCCAGACAGCAGTGGCAGCAGCAGGCAGCCAGGGAAAGGGAGGGAGTACCTGGTCGGCAGCCGGTAGCCAGCAGCCTCTAGAGACCCTACCAGTGCACGTGCACTGGGCCTCTAGTTAGAAAGAATAGTCCATCCTAAATTAAACATGACATCCCTTTTGGAGATTTGTCATCTGTTATAATTCCCCTCCCCCCTCCCCCAGCATCTTCCTCTCCCTGTAGAAGTCTTATGGAATATTGGGATAAAAACCCAAACTGGAAGGAACACTTCTATTAGAAATTGTATAAAGCATTGGGACCTGCTAAGATGTTCTGGGATATGAGGAAAGGGAAGCACTTGCACACTACTTTGCCATACCTGCACTGCTTTCCCAACAGGAATGTGTCCATGCTTCCTTTGCAGAGCTCAGCGATGATTCTAGATGCCTGACCTAATAGAAGAGGAGCATGGTGGCACTTAGACAATGACTAGCAGAGACAGATGTCTCTGGGTGTCTGACAGAGTAACAGGGTGTCCAGCAGTGACGGGAAATAAATAGCAGTTTCTAATGTATATCCATTGTGTGTAGTTACAATGGTATTCAGCAAGCATAGGCACACATAAATTAAGATGTACAGATTCTCAGATAGAACTGAGAGAGATTTTTGCAGGCAAGTAGAGGTCCCTTATCAGTAAGGGGGTGTAAAAGTTACTGATATCTAGGTTTTTAATAAGATGTCATTAAAACTCATAGTGTGCTGGAGTCTGAGGAAATTTCAGTAAATAAAAAAAGCATATATAAAATTACTCAGTATATTCATAGTAAGCACTCAAATATTATATGCTTGTTGTTAACATTATCATGTAGTAAATTGTGAGGAAATTATAATATCATTAAAGAGCATGGCTTAAGAATGCAAATGATTAAAACATTCAAATTTCAATCTTCTGCAATTCTTAAGATGATGTTCTCTATACCCTCATTTTTTAATATATATTTTCCTCTTACCTAATTTATAGACAAGTTCTACCTAGAATATATCACATGACCCTGTAATGTTTGCTTGTATTAGTTCAAGTTTGATTTCCAGTCTCTAGTGTATTTTGTTATTAACATTTTTAATTAACCGGTAAGATGAGAAATATTTTGTTGTGTATATGATGCTGCTTTTTGGGATTTCTGTTTCCTTCTCCACGTGAATATCTCAGGCCACATTATAAACACCAACTAATAAGTTTTACATCTAATAATAATAAGAGAAATTGTCCCATTGTGTACCATTTTTAAAAAGTGTTTATCTCATTTGAATAATAGACATTATGAAAAATTTCTTTTAGCTGTACTGACCTTGTATTTTTCTTAGTATTTTGGGGAAAAACAATTTAATATGTATTTTCCTAATAATTAAATGGCAAACCTATCCCATACTAGTCTCATCCCAGATACTGGCCATGATCCTCCTTCATCTCCAGGCTGCTCAGACTGGATCCAAGGAGAATTTTTGAGCACAACCAGGAAGTCATTTTCTTAAATATCAATTTCATCTTCCATATGGTCTCTGGTTGATTTGTTTCTACCTCTTTCTCTTGGTTAACTAAGGGTTTCTTTATTCTTGTTGGATTTCTAGTGCCTTAGAGAAGCTAAGCCCTACATGTCAGCCGGTAGACTAGAATGTGTATTTGCTCAAAAGTTCTGCCAATCTTTTCCAGGAATGGAGCCTGTGGCAGTCCATCTTTGCTTCACAATAGACTTCATATGTGCTTGGGGACATGATAAGTATTTAATTCTGAAGAAAGGGTTAGCCTGTTCCCCCTCCTCAGCCTTAGTCCTGATTTGTCAGACCAGCTTTCTCAGCCATTGATGCACGTGTGGAACTGGTCTACATTGACACATGCTTCCTTGGACTATATGTTATGGATTTTGCCCTTTCTAGTTAAGCATCCTATCTTTACCTTTGCATCTCCCTTCTGGATTCAAATACTGCCTTAGTCAGGAATCTTAGACTCCACTTAACAAACACCAAATTCATACTGAATTAAAGTAAAAAGGTAATTTACTGACTTACGTATTTGAGTATTACAGAGACCTCAGATTTTATCCCCTTTGCATCTTTTGTCATTGCTTTTCTCTGTGTAGCCTTTGTTCTCAGGCAGGCTTTAGCCATTTGGTACCTGGCCCTTGACACTCAGCCCAGAAGTGCTATCATGATGAATAGTGACTGAGTAAACATTTCTGTTTTGTGATAACTCTGATAAAAATTCAAAGTGATCTTCATTGGCTTACCTTGAGTCACAGGTCAGTCTTGAAGTAATCATGGGCACAAACCTGCAATGCAAGTCCTACCCTTAGATACAAAGGTGGGTCATCCCATTCAGAACTACATGAGATTGGGTAAAAATGGACCTCCCAAAGAAAAATTGTAATATTTTTACTAGAATAAGGGGGAAACAGATAACTTATCAGGCATAAATGTTATTAGTACTCTCAACATATATTTAATTATTAGTAGTACTCTTAACATATATGTAATTGCTGTCTCAATGGATAATTTAAATTCTTCTGGTAGTCTCCACTTCCATGTATTATTGACAGTATTTCATTGATAGTGAGTGTATATATTAACTTATAGAATATTACCTGTTCGCTAATTGGGACAATAGTAGGCAACATTATTAGAGCACTTTCTACATGACAGACGGTGAGTTGTGGATGAAAAAAAGGCCACATACTAACCTGACAAGCTCAGGGAAGGCCTGCATGAAGGCCTAGCAAACTCAAAGACCTAAAGTAACCACAAAGCTGATCTGAAATTAAAACTTTAATTAAAAGCAGTTTATGGTGGGTAGTCATGTCCCAGGACTGTATATTCCCTGATAAAGATCAACTTTGTTCTTTTTACATCTACCATGACATATTTTTGGAATGTCAGGGTACAATTTTCAGGGCCCCTTTTTCTGAACCCCTCAGGGCACAACCAATGCACCAGGGCGAGACCACAAATTACTTCATTATTATTGTTATCATGTTAATTGTTGACTGTTAATTATCCTGTACCCACCTATGTAAAAGAAGCATGTATCTTTTACTTTTTATTTAATCTCAGAGGTTTCTCCCCCTCCCCCGCTTTGCTTTCTCCTACCTCCTTAATCTACCACCAATGGATTTCATGTAACCTACTTACATCTCCTCCTTTGATTGTAGTTTATAAAACAAGTTGAAAAAACTGCCATTCTCTGAAGCATTATCTCAATCCTTTAAGATACTGTTTCCCGGCAATTGTCGACAGTTTGGCTCAAATAAACTCACGAAAATTCTTTACGGGTTAAATGGTTCTTACATTTAATAGAGTAAAGTGTTACCATCAAGCCTGGACTGATGCAAACCTGACTGAGAATGACCTTGGGTTCTGTGGCATCGATTCCTTGGAAACAGTAAAGATAAATGAGGAACGTGTCTGTCTCCTTTGTTCTGCAGAACTGCACCTGTGTTGAAGGAGCTATACTTTGGCACTGAGGACTCTGACCTATGTGACTAGGATAGTGTAAAATATTAATAGGTGGATGTGAAACCAGACAACTAATAGGTGTGGGCTGCCTGTCACTACTTGAGCCAATTCAGCAGAGACAAAGTTGAATCATATATGAGCGTTTATTCCAATACTGCCGGCAGTATGGGAGAGCAGCAGGTCATCCATAAAAATCTGCTCTGCACCTCCCAACCCCATAAGCCAGCTGCTTATATGGGGTGCAAGGACAAAGGTTACAAGGGGAAGTGGGAAAAAGGAATAATAATGAGTATGCAAAATAAAAATGGGTATTACAGGCATGGGGAAGTAGGCAAAAGGAATAAGACTGGATATAATGGTTATGGATTACAGGCAATGTGGGCTGGGGGTGTGCAAAGGGCAGGGGACATCCAGACTTCATTGCTCCCAGATGGGGAGTATGGGCTGCATTTCCAGGTGAGCTCCCAGGTCCTCTGTACAACTCCAGCCAGGTTAGAATATGCTTTTTTAAATCAGAACAAAACAATCACAGTTAACAGAGCATGATTAATATTTCTTACTAATATTTATTATAACTAATAGCTAGTAACCAATATTCTATTTCTCACCCCTACCAGATGGGTTTGTGGTTTCTGTATGTTCAAATGACTCACATGCACCTTGGTGCTTATGCTTTGGATGGGTGATGTGGCAAAAGAATCTGTGTACTTGGGCATGTGCTAGGACTGCCAGTGACACACCGATGATATACCTGTTGTAACTCTTGCCTTGAGTTGTTCTATAAAGTTAAGTAAATATAGCATCAGATTGATGTGAGGGTTTTTGTCTCTTTTTTGCCTCCTTTTGTCTTGTGAGTCTTGCTGCCCATAAACAGCTCCTAAATCCAGCTGTCCTACAGCATAGACTGCCCCAAGAGCTTTACATACAACCTCTTTATTCCTGTTGGAGAATTCTATTAATGTGGTATGATTTAGAGGTGTGCAAGCTGACACCTGAAAGGCTGCACAATTTACTCATGGTTATGTAGGCAAAATGTAGAAAAACCAAGATCACATCCAGACAGTCCAACCCAAGATTCTGTACTCTCAGCCAATATGCTATGCTGGCATATTTGCCCCAGATTATCTTCAGTCACTCTTATGGTAATGACCTCAATGTTGTTGTAAAGTGTTTCCCACTTATATCTAAAAAAAAGTCATATTGTCTTTAGGTCTAAATTTTACTAAATTAGGTCATATTGATGGGATTTTTGACTGGAATGCATGGTGTTCCCCTAGGCAGGATGGTTTTCCCAGGCTCTTTGTCCATCAGAGTCAAAGAATGAAACCAGGGACTAAGGATGGTAGAGCAAAGGTGGAAATTTATTGAGAAACAAAAACAGACTCCCACGTGGGGAGGGGGAAAGAGTCACACTGAGTCCCTTTTTCCTAGGGTTTATAAATGTGGCAATTTTTTGTGCCTCAGTATTCCCTCTGATTGGTCACTATTTCCCTTTGATTTGGTCACTATAGCAACTCCTGAGCTCAAGTCTCACATGAAGTTCCCTCCTCCCTTACTGTTCTCCTACTCCCTCTGAGCTTTTCTTTCTCTTTCTTTGAATGAGGGCTTCCTTCCCTTTATTTTATAAATGTGTACCTTTTGCTGCTCCCAGCTCCCTTGTCTTATGGAAATGTAACTTCTGCTGCTCCCAGCTCCCTTGTCTTATGGAAATGTACCTTTTGCAACTCTGTAGCCCTGTGTTTTTTCCACGGACCCCTTAATTTTTTAAAATTTTCTAAACCTGCCTATTTCACCCCCAAAATTCCTTTCAGTATCAATGGGAGGTGCTAAAAAGGGGTTTCTTGTTTACTTTTTTATATGGGCATACAGACTACTTGCCCTATAATGTGGTGACATACTTTTGTTTATGTCAAGTTTTGGAAAGTTACTATACTGTTACTTCCTGCAGCATTAAAAAAAAGTTTGTTCTTTTCTCTTTAATATCTTTCTTTTGAGATTTCTTTTCTCTTGACTGAAATTTCCACCCACATAAGATTAGCTAAAATCCTATGTCAGGCTCTTTTCTTACTACCTATGAAAGCGTTGTGCATTCCCTCTTCCTAATTGGAAACCATCGCCTGGATGTTTTGAAACTTGAATATTTTAATGGTGGAAGCTCGTTTTTAGAGTGTAAGTATGTCTTTGTTGATATAAGTGATTGGTTATTTCAGGCAGAGAGGATCTGAAAAGCAAGCAATGGAAGTAACATTCAACCTATTAAAATGGCACTGTAACCTAATATTCAAAGTGTATTTAATGTGTTCTAACTATATATTATAATTAATATGAAGATGTGTTTCTATTTTTAAAGGTTTAAAAACACTTTTTAAAGTTTATAAAGATGAAGACCCTAATGTCAGGGGCCTGAATGGAAGGGCTAGGAGTAAAATTAAAAAACAAACAAACATGATTTATTCAACTTAAGCTTATGGGGAAGTAATCACAGCCTCTTTATTAACCTAAGAACTTTATTGGATAAGGTCATCTGAATCAGAGTCCAGCTACATCTGTCAGTCTTCAAGCTAGAAGTAGTAAAGGACCTGTGTAGCATACTAAAAGTTCTGGGTTCCATTAAAATCAATTCAAATAAGATCAGAAGATTAACTTGATTGAAATTGTCCTTTTGAATGTCAATTTGATCCATTAGGAAAATAGTCCTGGATGGTGTTTTAAGACTAAAAAATCAGCATGTAAAGTGGTTTAGGATTTGGGTATTTTTCTTTATATGATACTATTCATTATCTAACAAATATTTATTGAGTAGTTATAGGTGCTCATATAGGAAAAGCATGACAGCAGAGAAAAGAAAAAAGCAGATTAGACACAGGAAGAAAAGAAGGAATAGGCAGGTCCATTTTTACATTAAAATGAGTACTGGAAAATGTTAATTTATTAAAACATAGAAAAATGTATGAGCGCATCTATCTCTAGATGTAAAGAAAATGCAATGACTGGGCCTTTGCTAAGTAACTGGCAAGGTATAGCTCATATTTAGTGGTGCCTGTCTAAAGGATACTAAATTATAATAGATAATGATTCTTCCAGATACTTGTAGTTAGAACATGGGCTAAAGAAGCAATTACATGCTTGAAATATTCATGATTAGAAAGATTATCAGTATGCTTAGATTTTTATTTGGACTTCCATAAAAGCAGTTACAATACTATAAAGATGCTTTTGTTTTTACTCATGAAACCTTTATTGATGAATCGTTAATACCACGGAATTATTTCTTTTCTTTGCAAGCTGCTTCTAAAGCCTAGAATTGATCCAAGGGACATACTTTGCTGATTGGTGCATTATTTCTTCATGTACTGTTAGATTAAAAATATGCTTCCAAAGGTTTTTCTTTTTTTTCCCTTATTATGTCATGTTCAATTATATTGCTTTGGGAATATGTTTCTTAAAAGGGTAGTTGATATTCAGGATTTCATTCGTGCATATAAAAATTCTCACTCCCAGAAGGCCAAAAAGGGAAATTATTTGTGTAGATATCGATTGTTAGTGTCATATATCTGGCACTAGGTGGTATGATGGAGAGATTATATATAAAGCTCTGGACCCAGTCTGTCTGGGTTCAAATTCTAACAGTGACTCCAGCTGTGTGACATTAGAAAAATTAACTTCTCATGACATTTTTATCATCTGTGAAATAAGTATAGGCATAGTGCCTGTCTTGTAGGTTTGTTTTAAGTAGCCAATATATGTTAGCATTTATAGAATATTATAGTATTTTCTTTTGTTGCATTATTTAAGTCAGTCCTTAAAGTTCAATGGATTAAATAAGAAAAGGTTTATTTTTCATCAGATTAGATCTCCTATGTGTCATGGTTGTAATACCTTACTGATTTTTCCATTTTGTTTTTAATGTAAGATAATTAGTCTGACTCTATTTTGACTTAGAATAGTATAAAATACTGTATTCATATGCCTAAATGTTCAGGTACCTGTTTACATTTAATGTCCTTTTGGATGTCAATATAATCCAAGAGAGTGGTGTTTGAATTTCTTTCTTCATTCATTCACAAGACTGTGCAGTGAAATGAACTAGTACTCTGAGAAAAATGTCCAGAATCTTACTCTCTAGTAGAAGAGATAATAAAATTAGGCAAATAACTACTAAAAATTATTTTTTAGATGGTAAATAGCAAAGCTATTATTTATATAATAGTAGCAGCACTTGGTAAACACTAATTCATTCTAAAATTTAGTAAATCTTATTCTTTATGACAGTTTGGAGATTCCATAATTCATTTGGGAGATAGAGCTTTTATTTTCATCTCAGGGGACTGAAATCAATTTACACGAGGGTTAGATTTTGAAGTCAGTGCACATGATATCATTTGAAGTCAAAATTACTTTTGATCATAAGATTGTAGGGTTTGGTTTTGTCTGGACACTACATCCCATTGACAGCTTTTCCTCCAGCTTAAAAAAAACCCTCTTTCTTCAGTTAAGACACAGATTAAGCAGTTGGATTATATTTAAAAGTCATATCGTATGAAAAAAATGTATATTTTTTAAATCCTGGAATTATTCTTATAACTCAAGAAGCTAACAAAATCACTGGGACTATTTTTTTAACTTTATTGTTTGCACTATTACAGATATCCCCATTTTTTCCCTCCTTTCCCACCTCCACCCAGCCCTCGCCCCCCTTTCCTCTGGCCATCATCACACTGTTGTCTGTGTCTATGAGTTATGCATACCATATACTAGTATGTTCTTTGGCTAAGCCAATCACTTCTTTTATCCAGTCTCTTTCCACCCCTCTCCCCTCTGACAGCTATAAAACTATTCCATGTATCCATGCCTCTGTTTCTTTTTTGTTCATCAGTTTATTTTGTTCATTAGATTCCACATAAAAATGAGAGCATATGGTATTTGTCTTTATCTGACTGGCTTATTTCACTTAGCATAATAATCGGGTCCACCAATGCTGTCTGAGACATAGTCTCCCTTCATGATGATGGCAGACTTGATGGAGGAGAAGCCCTAGCAAGAAGCAGATTTCATCCCTCTGGTTACATCACATCTGCTAAAACATATTGGCCAAAGCAAGTCACATGGTTGAACCCAAAGTCAAGGGATGGGAAAGGAAACTCTGCCTCTAGTAGGAGGAAGTACAAAGTCACATGGGAAAGGACATGATAACAGGGAGGAAAGCATTGGGATCAAACTGAAGTCTACCCAAGAAGTTTGGTGTTTAATTCTTGGCAAAGTAAATATTGCAGTGTTGGCGATAAGATATTATCTTGAACACAGTGACAATAGATTGCTCTATTTGTTCAAAGGATAAATAAGTATTATTAAGTTTTAATCTGTGGGTCTATTTTCCATACTTAGTGATTCTAAGCTTACATCATTTGAGGGCTGCATAGATTAATTCACCTTAATTAGAAGACTATGTTATAACAAAGAATAAGAAATATGTATTAATCCCTTGTTATTATTTTCAAGATTCTTCTCTAAACCTATGCAAACAGTGATAATTAATTTCCAGTTCTTTTCTCTCAAAGAGGTCTCAATGTAGTGAAATATAAGAACATTTTGATTTTTGTATCAACTATTTCTTTAGCAGTAAATTTGAATGTTAAATTATAGACTTTTATTTTTGATCAATTTTTAGAAATAAAGGAAATTGTCCTTGTGCTTTAATGAAAAGTTTACATTTATTTAAAATTTTACCCTTCTTGTATAGATCAACATTGAAGAAAATCAACCATCCATTTTTATAATTAAAAAATAATGTGGGAAAAGATTGAGACCAAGATGGCCGTGTGTTGTAGGTAAATGCAGTGCTCGTTGCCTCCCACAAACACATCAAAATTATAACTAAAATACAGGACAACCATCATTCAGATCAGCCTGAAATCTGGCTGAAAAGAAGTCCTACAACTAGAGAAGCAAAGAAGAAAGTGCATCAAGACTGGTAGGAGGGGTTGAGGTGCAGAACGGATGGTTCCACATCCACGTGTGGCATTTTTTAAGTCAGGAGGGATCTATCTGCTGCAGAGGTCTCCCTTAAGGAGATAGTGTGTCCCAGTCCCACACCAGACCCCTCAGCCCAGACTTCCAGTGCTGGGAAGAGGAATCACCATAACTTCAGGTGGAAAAACCAGTGGGAATTGTGGCTGAGTGACAAGGAGGCAGCTGGAGTCCCAGCAGTTCCTTTAAAAGGGCCCATGCACAGACTTACTTGGCTTTGCTCCCTCTGAGCTCCAGCACTGGGGCTGTGGCTTGGGGGGATGCAGGGACATACAGGGAGGGAAGGGATTGTCTGGCATCAGGTCAAGAACTGGGGGCAGCTTTCTCCAAGACAGGTGTGCTGGCAGGGGTCATTGTTCCTATGCTGAAACTTCCCCCATCACAGAGGTGACTGGCAGGCATATAGGAGCTTCTATCAGCCTGGCTCACACTATTCACTGGATTCTGGTGATTTCCTGAGATCCTGCCCCACCCAATTTACAGCCCCACTAAGCTATTTGCAGCAGCTTTTCCATATGAATAGCCTGGCCTACCTCAGGCTGCAGACTTTCCTAAAACCTCTCAAGCAAGCAACAGCTGGTTGGGCATGCCCATACCTATCAATAAGAGGTCCAAGGGCTGGCACTAGCACCAGCCTGCCTTGCTTCACAGCTTGGCCTCTCCTGGGAACTTCCAAGCCCAACATAAGTAGCAGCCATCTGCAGATGGCTCTGTAGCTCCTGCCGGGTGGCCCCAGGCAGTGGCTGACGTTGCACCTCTTAGGAGACCCCAGAGCTAGTGCATCTACTCTGGTGTCTCCTAGGAGAATCAAATCAGCAACTTGGAATATGAGGAAGCAAAAAATATCCAATCAGAAGAGCAAAAAGAAAAAAAAGGATTCAAAAATTTGAAGATAGTGTAAGGAGCCTCTGGGACAACTTCTAGCATACCAACATTTGGGTGCCAGAAAGAAAAGAGAGAGAGTTAGGTATTGAAAACCTATTTGGAGAAATAATGACAGAAAATTTCCTCTACCTTGCAAAATAAACACTTGGAGTGCGGGAAACGAGTTAAGTCGGCTCGCGTGAATTGCGCGTACTCCGCGGGAGCCGTCTTAAAACTCGGTTCATATAGATTTGCGGTGGAGTGCGGGAAACGTGTAAACTCGGGCCGATTGTAACTGCGTATTACCAAATATTTGTTTGTAATCCACCCTTTTGGTGGATGGAACAAAACCAAAAGACAGAGCCATCTTATATTTTGGCGGGAAATTCACCCGCACTCCAAGTGTAAATAGACTTACAAGTCCAGGAAGTGCAGACTCCCAAACAAGAAGAACTCAAAGAGACCCACACCAAGACACATCATAATTAAAATACCAAGGGTTAAAGACAAAGATAGAATCTTAAAAGTAGCCAAAGAAAAGCAGTTAGTTATCTACAAGGGAGTGCCCATACAACTGTCAGCTGATTTCTCAATGAAAACTCTGCAGGCCAGAAGGGAGTGGCAAGAAATAGTCAAGGTGATGAATAGCAAGGACCTACAAATAAGATTACTCTAATCAGCAAGACTATCATTTAGATTTGAAGGTCAGATAAAGAGCTTCACAGACCAGAAAAATCTTAAGGAGTTCATCACCACCAAACCAAACTACAACATGAAATGTTAAAGGGTCTTCTTTAAGAAGAGGAAGAAAAAGAAGAAAGAAAAAAGATAAAAATATATGAACAATAAAATGGTAATAAATATGTATCCATCAACAATTGAATCTAAAAATCAAAATAAATGAACAAGGAATCTAATGAACAAAATAAACCGATGAATAAAATAGAACCAGAGGCAGAGAAACATGGAACAGACTGAGGAATCTCAGAGGGAAGAGGGAAGTGGGAGCAGAAAGAGATTAACCAAAGAACTTGTATGCATATATGCATTACCTATGGACACAGAAAATAGGGTGGTGAAGGCCTGGGGTGGGATCTCAACCAGGTGGAGGAGGGCAATGAGGAGAAAAGAGAGGGACATCTGTAATACTCTTAACTATAAAAATTTTAAAAAAAATAATGTGAGGAATAATTAATGTGGGGGTGTAAGATTTTTATTGCTTGGAGAACTTTAAAACTATTAATTTCCCATTAGTTGCAGCATAATGACCCAAGTCCTTAAGTAGAAACAAACTTTTTCAACCAAACTTTGTGCTAGTGACCCAGCATGTGCTATTAATTTAAACTGTTTCTGTTTCTTTCAATGATTTGATTATATTTTATGATATAACCTACTCAGTGGATTGAAATGTAGAAAATGTTTCATTTGGTTCCTGATAATGAAGGTCATAAAATGTCTCCTAAAATGAACAAATTGCTATTAAGATAAAGTATATAAATAAATCACCAACTAAAAATCATTCTATTTCCATATATATTAAGAGAGAGAGAGAGAGAGAGAGAGAGAGAGAGAGAGAGAGAGAGAGAATATGGAGAGTATGTATGTATGTAAAATTATAGAGTGCTTGATATTTGCAATGATTCGTTATATTTATTTACTTTATATAATTAATTTACTTCCCCTAAATCACACACATATCAACCTATTCTTATATGCTTAAATGCAAATACATTTGAGAATTTAAAAGCAAAAAGTTTTATAACCACTTGCTAATCAGAAAACATAAAGCTAAAGTGCCTGAGCATTTTAAGGATTGTGGAGGATGTGGACTAATTGGAACCTTCATATACTGCTGGTGGGATTTTATAGTACTGGTACAATTGCTTTGGAAATCTCTTTGGCAATATCTTTTCAATATGAACATACATATGTTCAAGGCGCAGGAATTCAACTCCTAAGTGTATTCCCTAAAATAATGTATGTACATTCATCAGAATACACACACACACACACACACACACACACACACACACACACACACAAAGGTGTTTATAGCAGCAGTATTCATATGATCTCTAAACTGGAAGCAATCTGAATGTATATCAACACTATAACATGAATGATGAGCATCAACATAATATTTAGCAAAAGAAGCCAGGCAAAAAATACATACTGTGTAATTCCATTTATATAAAGTTCAAGACAAGTAAACACTAATCTAAGGTGTTAGAAATCAGAATGGAGATTACTTTTATGGTGGTACTTGGTGAGTGGAAATGGACATGAGGGGGGCCTCAAAGATGTTAATTATGTACTTTTTGATCTTGGTGGTGATTATATGGCCGTGTTTATTTAGGCAAAATGTATCAAGCTGTGTAATTAAGTTTTATGCACCTATCTGCATATGTTATATTTTAACAGCTTTATTGAAGTATAATTGATATACAAAGAATTGCACATATTTTATGTGTACAGTTTGATGAGTTTGGACATAGGCAAACACCTGTGAGACCATTGCCACAATCAAAGTAATGGACATATCCGGTACCACTCAGAGTTTTTTATGTCCTTTTGTTTTATTTTCTGAACATGTTATATTTTTGGTAAAATGTTCACTTAAAAAAACACACAGATCTTGTTTCTCGATGACTTCCTGTCACCCTTATTTTTCACAATTTCTGAAACAGTTGCTTAATAACTCTAACACATTCTAACAACTTCCCATTATTTTTCATTCTTCAAATCATGGAGGAATTATTGTAATCTTTTCAAGTCCCTCATCCTATTCACTTATTATTAACTCCTATTGTGGGGAATAGACAGCAGACCTTAGAGAATTTATAGAGCCTCACTTCATTCTTGTATCTGCCAAAAGAAACTTTACGTTACAAACCTTCATTATTGATTCTCTCCATGACATTTAAAATGGTATATTTCATAGCCACTTTGTCTGCTACCACCTTTCTGCCCAAAGTAATTTACAGCAGCCATGGAAGTTTTGAAATTAGATTGGAGACTTTCTGTCCCAAACCACATGCTTTCTGAAACAGAAGGAATTTTGAATAGTGTGAGGTTATTCCTAATCCTGGCAATAATACCTCAGAATAATGAAAGACTTAATGGGTCGATCTATTAAGTCCATTTTTCAAATCAAAGGTGAAGACTTTTTTTTTCCTTGAAAAATCAAGGTTAGGTCTGTCTCCAGGCATGCATTTAAGCAAAGAACATGGGTTGCTAAGAAAGGAAGGCCTCCTAAGGTAAGCACAGGGCATAGTCATTCAATTGGAAAGCCCTTTAACAAAGGAATTGCTTCCTTGTGAGCAATATTAAAGCAACCTCCTATTACTAAGGCATGTTAAACTACCTCTTGGGCATTTTGCTAAAACTTTAAGCTGCATTACAGGCTTTTTGTAAAATGTATTTTTTCTGTGAAATAGCTCAAATACTCTCTCCTTTCTCTCTTTTTTTTTCCCTATCCCTTACAGACTCCATCAAAGTTACCCAATTTCAAACATTAATTTCTTCTATAGCTCTCACAAAGTTTCACACAGGGAGCTATTGAGAAGCAAGAAATCTGATGATGGGGCAGAGTTCTTTTGTGACTAGAAGAGATGAAACCCCTGTAGAATGCAGACGTGTCGAAATTATTGTTTTTGTCTTACACCAAAATATAGCTTGTTTAATAAAGAAAATGCACAAATAGTAAAAGATAAACAGCATGACTTAGGCACAAAACATAATCATGAATTCCATGCAATTCCTTCAATTATTATTACTGGATTCAGTGGTTGTAAGTGGCCAGATGTACTGTGTGGGGTGATGTGTTTGACTGCTAGCTGTTCCCTTTCAATCTGTCGTATTTCTCCATAGTCATATGAGGCAACCCAACTGGAGACCATAGTCTCCAGCCTCCTTTGCAGGCATGTATGGCCACTCAATTAAATTCTTGCTAATAAAATAGGAGCATGAGCAATTTTTGCTTGATCTTGAGTTCCTTTATTTCCTCTTCACACATATTGAAGGCCAAATGAGGCAGTGGATAGCTATCACCCTATGGAGTAGAGCTGTGTGCTATGGGATGGCATAGTACCAATATGGAAGGTGCCTTTACCATTGACTATCTTGACAACATTGAGCCACACCTCCAGTCTAGATGTTGAACTCACATAAGAAAGTAATATAATTCTGTTCACTTTTAGCCACTGTGATTTTTGTCTTTGTTATAGAAGCTAATCTTCATCCAAACTAATCCACTTCTTCCTACTCTTGACTCTTCAGACATAAGGGTGGTAACATTGTGCCTGACAGTGTTTGTGTTTTCTCTACACACTTTCCCACACCTTCAGAAATTCTCCTTTCATTAGACATCCTCTAAGTGCACCGTTTGAGCATTACATCTATTTCATACTTGATGTATTTACTAGTCAAGGTATTATGATTGAGTTTATAAAAATCAGGCCTCATATTTTAATGGATTGTGTTGAGAATCGGCTCCTGTGGTCAGTGTGCATCATAGTGACTGGTCAGACGGTAGGGCACTTAGCATATTAGCCTTTTATATAGATAGATATTAATGGAATATCTTGAAAATCATCTTGAAAACATATATACATGATGGTGAGAATGCAAAATTGTACAAACACATTAGAGGACAGTTTGGCAGTTTTTTACGAAGCTCAACATATTCTTACCATACAAAGCAGCAAATGCACTTTTGTGTATTTACCTAAGTGAGTTGAAAACTTATGTCCACACAAAAACCTACACACTAATGTGTATAGCAGCTTTTATGCATAAAAGCCAAAACTTGAAAGGAACCAAGATGTCCTTTAATAGATTAATGGATAAACAAACTGCAGTACATCTACACAATGGAATATGATTTAATGATAAAAAATTAAGCTATGAAAAGATATAGAGTAATCTTGAATGCGTATCACTCACTGAAGGGTAGATCAGTCCAAAATGCTACAATTTCCAACTCTGTAACACCCGGAAAAGGCAAAAAAAATCAGCAGTTACCAGGGGTTCCGGAAGTGTGTGTTGAGGGAGAAGGAGGTAGAGAGAGAGGGAGAGACAGATGAATAGTCAGAGCACAAAGTATATTAGTAGTTCTAGCACTTTACACAATGATTTTAGGACAGTAAATCTATTCTGTATGATACAGTAATGATGGATACATTTCATTATACATTTGTCAAAACCCATAGAACTGTATAACACAAAGAGTGAACTCTAGTGTATACTATGGACTTTAGTTAATAATGTGTCTGCATTAATTCATCAGTTGTAACATATATACCACTCTAATGTAAGATGTTAATAATAGGAGAAAATATAATTTATTTTAGGAAGTGACCTAATGTGTCCTTAAAAAAAGTTAACGTTAAACTGGAACATTTGCTTTGTGGGGAGTAATCGAGGGTCATGGGAGGAATTAGCAGTTTTGTATACTTTAATTCAGGCCCTCACCCACTTATAAGTTATATAGTCTAACAGTCTCTTAAATTGTTTTCCTGCTATAGGCTTTACATTTTCCTGGCCATTTCAAACATGGATAATTAAGTGTACTAAATCATTGCTTTTCCTTGTCGTACAATACTAAAAAAACCATAAATGTCGTTCTATTGCTTATAGAATTATTTTTTGTTTTATTTTATTTTAAATTACAGTTTGCATTAAATATTATTTTGTATTAATTTCAGATGTACAGCATGGTGGTTAGACAATCACATACATTACAAATGTCCCCTCCAATATTTCCAGTACTCTCCTGGCACCATATATAGTTATTACAATATCATTGGCTATATTTCCTATGCTTTAGTTTACACCATTACTACTTTATGACTGCATTGGATGGACCTAGAGGGTATCATGCTAAGTGAAATAAGTCAACCAGAGAAAGACAAACACCATATGATTTCACTAATATGTGAAATCTATATAATAATATAGATGAACAAACAAAACAGAGACAGACATATAGATACAGAGAATAGACTCATGGTTGCCAGTGGCGAGAGGTATTGGGGTACTGGGTGAAAAAGGTGAAAGGCTTAAGAAATACAGACTGATAGTTACAAAATAGAGTGAATATATTTTTAAAAATTAGCATTCTGCTCACTCCTTCATTTGACTATTTCTCACCTAAGCTCTAAAATAAATGATTTCTACTGCCCTTTTAAAAAACTATATTCCAGGGAAACTGGTCTATTCATTCTCACTTCTATATTTACTTTCTTTTGGCTAAACCTGAAGAAAGAAAATGTTGAGAACAAAATCTCTAGCAATTATAAGCTGTGATATTGACCAAGTTTTTAAAAAGCTTTTGAGCATCAATTTTCTTCTTCTGAAAAATGTAGATGGTAATAAAGCATGATGCTAAGTGATCTGGAAATGAATGTACAGAAAAGAATACTAGTAGATTATGGCTGCTGTCCTGAAAGTATTTACCATCTAATTGCAAAAGACTAAATGAATTATAGGGTGAACTCCTTGATAGCAGGGTACATATCTGGCTACTGCAAATTAGTAGTTCGAACACTTTACACAATGCTTTATGTGTACCTAACACTAAATATATGTTATAATGATAAACAGAAAAATGTGAAATGGGGAGTTTTTAAAATTTGTCATCCCATTTAATGAAATAAATCATTCTAATTGGCATTTTAAAAAAGACTAAAAAATTTCAAAAACTTTTAAAAATATATAATTTTATTGATTTCAGAGAGGAACAGAGAGGTAGAGATAGAAACATCAATGATGAGAGAGAATCATTGATCAGGTGCCTCCTGCACACCCCCTACTGGGGATTGTGCCTGCAACCCAGGCATGTGCCCTGACCCGAAATTGAACTGTGACCTCCTGGTTCATAGATTGATGTTCAACCACTGAGCCACGGCAGTAGGGCAAGACTAAAACTTTGTTTTGGAAATTATTAGCTTGTCTTTGCCTTACATTACACTCTCGGTTTTTAATTTCTTTCATTTGTAAAGCAAAAATAAAAAAAAAAACCCTTCAGTACCTACAACAGCAAACAACAGACTGAAGTTGAAAGAATTAACCATTCTTCTGTCATGTTTGCTAGCTGTATTTGTCAGTATAACAATCTAATAAATTTATTTAGTATTTTATGGTTTATAAAGTACTTTCAATGCTATAATTATACATTTAATCCTCAAATAACTGTGGGTAATTTTTTTTCTGACACAGAGATGGGCTGGCTTACATATATTTTCTCCTCAAAACCAGTAATATACAAGGTAGGGCAAAAATAGGTTTCTTGTGCCACTGACATTCTTTTGAGTTACTAAAGCTATTATAATAATCATAACTGGAATGTCTTTTTCCATATTCACAACTGTAAACCTACTTTGCCCCACCCTGTACACACCCAAGATTATTGACTATGTTCCACAATTGACCCCAGCAAGTAGTAAACCTATAAGCTCAATCTCATTAACATCATGGTTGACCACCGACCAATGTTACCACATTTTTTAATACTGTTCTTCCAAATATGGTACAAAAACACCACTGAGCTGAATGACTGTGTATGAATCAAAATCACTGAAGATTCAATTAACACAATTAAAATGCTTTAAAGAAAAGGAAAGAGTTTTGCTATATGTATGCTATAATCCTCAACAGAAAAATAAAGACATCCAGAGAACTGGAAGAGTCTCACCTCTCTAAAAAACCCTAGTAAAATGAAAGCTGTATTACTCTGTGTCACTGGGTAAAAGGATTTAAAGGTGTACACATTCAGCTTTTAGCTTGGAATAAAGATTTTCCACTAGAAGTTGTGTTTTCATGGTTTAGAGTGGCCCACAACTACTGTCTTTTGCATTTTTTTTTCATGTGCCCAAGAGTATAATCTACCAGAAAATTCAGAATTATTTACATTTCATATAGATCTTTGGCTTTAATATTTTTAGAGGTTTTGGAAACAGAACTACATAGCTTTCTTGAATATACAGTATAGTCAAAATCATTTTGGCTGAAAGCAAGGTAGCTAGTGCATTTTAGTCAAAATCATGATAAAAAGTATTAATTAACCCTGGGTATTTTGTTTATTGGTAATTTTGGTGCATCCTGGGGCCATTTTATAACTCTTAATGTTTTATAGATATATTATATTTTGTTGAATTTTCCAGGTTCTTTTTACACTACCTGCTTTTTTTCATTATAATTCATTGTAAGTCAGTTATTCCAGCTCTATCATGTCATGTACATCATAAGACAATCAGTTGAAATAATCAAAGTATCTAACAACTGCATAGATGAATATGTTCTGTATATTTCTATTTTTATTGTGTTAATATCTCTATATATTTATATATACCTGTATATATCTATATATCTATACTAGAGGCCCAGTGCACTGGGGGTGGGAGTCCCTCAACCTGGTCTGCACCCTTGAGGGATGTCTGCTTGCCGGCTTAGGCCCAGTCCCCTTGGAAATCGGGCCTAAGCCAGCAGTCAGACATCCCTCTCACAGTCTGGGAACCCTCACTCCTTACTGCCTGCCTGCAGTGGATGTGGGAGATGCTCCCACCACCACCGCTGTGCTAGCCAGCCATGAGCCCAGCTTTTGGCTGAGCAGCGCTCCCCCTATGGGAGCCCACTGACCACCTGGGGGGGCAGCTCCTGCATTGAACGTCTGTTCCCTGGTGGTCAGTGCACGTCATAGAGACCGGTCGTTCCTCCGGTAGTTCTGTCATTCGGTTGATTTGCATATTAGGGTTTTATTATATAAGATATATCTATATATGTCTATATATTAGCCTGAATATGAAATTATTATTTTTACAAATCAAAAGGATTAAATGGCAGTAGTTACATATGGTTTATTAGTAAAGTAATATATATGTAATATATATACACATACATACAATTTGGAAATAGGTACATTGAGATGTTGACATTAGTTACCTTTGGAAAGATTTAGATGATAGTAATTTTTGATTTTCATTTATACATCTTTACATTTTTTTGAAGAATGATCAGACTTGATTTGTAATAAGGACAAAATATTGTACAACACTATACAAAAATAAAAGGAGTAATTCTAGGAAAAAATGTGATGATGTACTTATATATTTTTAAAATTTATTTTATTGTTGAGAGTTTTACAGATGTCCCCAATTTCCCCCCTTTATCCCACTCCCCCCAGCTCCTCACAACCCAGGCCTTCACCTGTCTATTGTCTGTGAAGTATATATATGCATATATACTTATGACTTCTTTGGTTGATCTCTTCCAGCCCGCCTTCCCTCTGACATCTGTCAGTCTATTTCATGCTTCCATGTGATGTATGTATTTTTAAATCTCACATCTAAATTGCTGACTGCAACAATTTATTACCTACTTTACTTTGATTTCTAGTAAATATCTCAAACAGTATATGCAAAGCTAAACTCTTATTTTCCCCAACTTCAGCCCCTGTACCCACCAAATTGTCTTCTTCTGTAGTCTTCCCTTTGTCGGTAAAACATAATTCCATCTTTAATTATCTCAGTCCTAAAATCTTTGTGCTTATCTTTGAGTCCTTCCTTTCTCTCATTCCCCACATTCAATCCAATAGGAAATACCACCACCTACACCCCTACCACCCTGGTTCATTCCAGGCCAATATGAAATCTCATTTGGTTTATATTGCAAATCATCTCACTGGTTTCCTTTTTTCAACTCTTGGTAACCATGGTGGTCCTTTTAAAATATCAGTCACATTATGTCACCTCTCTCTCAAAATCTTTAAGGATTTCTCCTCTCATTTAAAATAAAATCTATATCCCTTGCTATAACCTATGTTGCCCCTGGTGATGTGTTCCCTGCCTACCTCAGACTTCATCTTCTACCCTGCCCTTTCCTTATCCCTCTCCAGTTACACCATCCTCCTTTCTTTACCCCAGGTTACTGCATTTGCTATACTGGGATACTTTTTCCTCAGATAGCAATATGGCTTTCTCAATCACATCATTCATGTCTCTGTTAGAATATCACTACATCAGAAAACCTGCTTGACCATTGAAATTAAAATAGCTAGCAATAGATATTGATAGATGTACCTATACATATAAATATAATAATATGCCTTTATCACATTGCTATCATTAGAATCTGGATTCTACAAGCAAAGTCTCTGGTTTTGGTCTTTATTGACTACTGTTATCTTTATGTTTAAAATAGTTTTTGACACATATTAGCATCAAAAAACAGTTGACTGAATGAATTAATACAATCATTACATAGTACATTATGGGAATGGGAGGTTTTTAAATAAACAATCCACCAGTAGTTTGTTTTCACATTCAGTTCACTTAGGGTTACAGGAGCAATAATTAAGTGCCTGAACTCACTTTGGAAGGTAGAATGACAATTAGCTTCTGTGAAAGAATTGACTTCTTACAGATACAGTAATCGTTTTTATATTTCTAGATTTAGAGTCATCCAATTGTGAGATGATTAGCAACTGAGTTGAAGCAGTGGCAAAGGAATTAAAATGAGGAATATGGATGAAGAAGGCTGAGAAATAATTGATAGAACTATGTAAAAAATCAGATATGGAGGGTGAAGAGAGAAGAGAAGAAGATGGGATTTGCTATTGAGACAATGGAAATAAAATTCTGCTATTTTACCTTCATCCGGAAGCTCCTACTTCCTCTTCACCAACAATGTTGTCTTGGCATCAAAATGAGCAACTCTCACGAAAAATTAGCATTATCTAGAAGAAATAATGCTAACAATGTAAAATTACAATCGCAAAGGAGCTGATTCAGATTCCTGTAATACAGTGGTTCTCAACCTTCTGGCCCTTTAAATATAGTTCCTCATGTTGTGACCCAACCATAAAATTATTTTCGTTGCTACTTCATAACTGTAATGTTGCTACTGTTATGAATCATAATGTAAATATCTGATATGCAGGATGGTCTTAGGCGACCCCTGTGAAAGGGTCATTCGACCGCCAAAGGGGTCACGACCCACAGGTTGAGAACTGCCGCTGTAATATAAGGCAGGGTCAAGGAAAAATAACTAACTCAACTAACTCTTAAAGATAAGGCAATATCTCAAGAATGAATACAATGGTACATAAGATCCTAACTACTGAGCACTTCTTACACTGGTGCCTTTGTTCAAACAAGTGTTGCCACTTGTCAACTGGCATTCCCTCCTTTTTGGGTCAATTGAGATATCAGTTATTTTTGTGCCAACAGACCTACCCTCTAATGAAACAATAATGGAGCTCTGTGGACTTGAACTAGCCTCCTTGACCATTCAAAGGCATGAATTTAATATTTAAATTACTGATCAATAATTTAACCTAAATCTTCTTGTATTACTAAACAATATATTCTCATGCAACACAGTGAGGGAGTTTCCAAATTTCCTGGTACATCAGAATCACCTGGGAGTCTTGTCAAAACACAGATTCCTCGGCCCCAGCTCCAAAGATTATGATTCAGTAGGTATTCAGTAGGTATGTGTCTATAAACTTATAGAATAGGGTTAGATAATTTGCATTTCTAATGAGTTTCTTTAGGATAATGATGCTGGTGATCTGGGGACTACACTTTGAGAAGCACTTCATGGAGTAATACTTCTCTGTTACCAGGGAAAGTGTTCCTTAAAATATTGAAATTTAAATCTAGATGTAGAGCAATAGCTATGAGACTGGGATATTCATTCATCCTGTCATTGCCAGGAGGACAATTTTATACTCTCCTGAACCTCTAAGAGATATAATCCTTGAATGAAGTGTTAATTAACCACATCACTAGTAAGATAGAGAATATAGGGGAAAGAGAAACAAAGAAATGTAGTTTCTAGGTCTGTGTACTGAAAATCATGGCTTTTACAAAAAGTATATTTTTAGACACTCAAGTAAACTCTTATTCTCTACATCTATTGTCAATTACTAAAATGGTCAGTCAGGTCAGGGTTGACAGTTTCGCCTTAGGGGGTCAAGCTAAGAGGATACTCAAACTATCTGTAGACAATTTCTCTAAATATTTATGTAAAGCATGAGCTGCTTTTCCTTATATTCAAATATAACTTCAAATTTAACACTTTTTTCTAATATTAAGGGTTTAAAATATTTTTAACAGAGAAGCAAATCTCAGAATCTATGACATCTTTCTGTAATTCACCCATCCATTGTATAATATGAAATATTTTGCTGCCTGAGATACTTGTTCCACCCTTAAAATTGTGACTAGTTGAAGGAGAAGAGGAAGAAATGCAGAGAACTCTAAGCATTTCTGTGCTTCTCCTAAGTGACTACTAAAGATGCTTTAAAATTACTGTTATTTTAAACTCTAGAGGCAGGCTCCCAGTGTATTCTGTGGCATTAAAAAAGACTTAAGTTGAAGACCATAGGGAGAACTAACTTTTTAAATATAATCAAAGTGAAAAAATGGAATTTTTGGTGATTAAAATATAAATGGGGCTAAATGAGTGTACATATTGAAAAAAGATCTTGGAAATTTATTAAAAACTAAGGTAAGATAAATCAATAGAACTAATTTGAAAGTCTAAATGCAGAAGAGCATGAAATGTTTGTGATATAGATAACAAGATTTAAAAGCATGTAATTGACCAAGACATGTCATGAATATACTGTATAATTTAGGTTCTTTGGGAAACCTATTAAAATTAACTCTTTATAATTAAAACTGACTTCCATAGTCACAGTGAAAATTTCATATTATATTTAATCTGGATGATTAGTATGGTATTGATCTTGATGTGGAAGTTCAACTAAACTGTGTCTGTAAACTTATAGAATGTAATCATTTATCAAAAATGTGGTTTAATTTTCAATGGATTTGGCTTTGAATTTATTATTTTTTTTGCATTCACTTGGGACTTTCATGAAGTTTACTCTTCAGGCTTCTACCCCTTCCTGATTGAAAAAGCATGACTAGGGATGATCATTCATATCCACTGCCTTATATTTCAGAAGAGTGCCAGAAAACATGAATACAACTAGCTACACAGTTTACTACTCTGTGGACCTTTTCTCCAAAGATAGTTGTGCAATTATTAAACTAGAATTTATTTGTTAAACTATATTTCCAGAAGAATAGAATGCACCAAGGGACCAATGGAAGTAAAATTCATTGTATACCAACATGGTACCAATGAATCAAAATGACAGATACATAGAAACCTCCCTAATTACTTGTTCCTGAATTTAGTCAATGGTTTGACTTAAGGGGACACTGTCCATTAAGTGTCCTGCCTGCTAAGGTCGTATTAAAATGAGATCTGCAGAGTCCTCAGTAACTGAAAGTAACTGTGCTGCTATCTTTTTACTCTATTTAACCACTAATATATTTTTAAAATATTTGTATTGACTTAAGAGAGAGGGAGTGAGAGATAGAAACATCAATGATGAGAGAAAATCATTGATTGGCTGCCTCCTGCACACCCCCCAATGGGGATCTTGCCCACAACCTGGGCATGTGCCCTGACCAGGAATTGAACTGTGACCTCCTGGTTCATAGGTCAATGCTCAACCATTGAGCAATGCTGCTTGGCTAACCACTGATATTTAAAGATAGTCTCTTTGTTTCTCAAACTCTCCTCCAATATTGAACAACCCTACTTGTGCTGCCTGCCTTATCATATTGGTTTATTTATTGATTTTTTATTGTGACTTCCTCTGCCTTTAAATTGTGAATTTCCCAAAGCCATGAGTGTGCATTATGTCTGGCATATCATAAGCACTAAATAAATGCTTACTGAACAATGGTATCTTGAGAAATCTGAACATACTAGTAGACATAGTTATTTTAATAATCCAACTTGCCTTTATTGAGTGCATGCAAAGTGTCTATAAGATATGTTACTAGGCATTAAGATACAAACATAAAGGAGATACATTTTTCTCATCCTATTTAATAAAACCCTAATATGTTAAGTGTCCAGTTGGATGTTCAACCAATCAAAGTGTAATATGCTAATGATATGCTAAGGCTGCTCAACTGCCTGCTATGACGTGCAGTGACCATCAGGGGGCAGATGCTCTGACTGGTAGGTTAGCTTGCTGCTGGGGTCCAGTCAATCAGGACTGAGCAAGACAGGCTGGACATGCCCTGGAGCCCTCCTGTGGTCCCTCCCCAGCTGGCCAACCTCCCGTGTCCCTCCCTGGCCCGGATTGTGCACTGATGGGGTCCCTAGGCCTGGCCTGTGCCCTTTCACAATCTGGGACCCCTCAGAGGATGTCGGAGAACCAGTTTCAGCCCGATCCTGCAGGCTAGGCCGAGGGACCCCACTGGTGCATGAATTTGTGCACCAGGCCTCTAGTCTATATAATAAAAGCCTATGCAGCCATTACAGTGGAACGACCAGGGACAACAGGTTGATATGATATGCACTGACCACCAGAAGGCAGATGCTCAATGCAGGAGCTTCCCCCTGGTGGTCAATGTGCTCCCACAGGTGGAGCGCTGCTCAGCCAGAAGCCGGGCTCACAGCTAGTGAGTGCAGCTGCCATGGCAGGAGCCTTTCCTGACTCTACGGCAGCAGGCACAGCAGTCCGGGATGAGCGCGAACGGTGCCCCGTCTCGATTCGGGCTCATCCCTGGCCTCCTGCCACTTGGCACACTGCTATATCCCCTGAGGGGTCCCAGACTGTGAGAGGGTACAGGCTGGGCTGAGGGATGCCCCCTCCCTCAGTGCAAGAATTTCGTGCACCGGGTCTCTAGTGTATCTTATAATCTGGTTTGGGAAACATATACATAAAAGGCATCTTTTGTACAACACAGTAAGAGAAGGCTAAGTTATGCATAAAGTCATATGGGAATTGGGACTGGGGATACATTTGGCAGGAGGCATGTGATGGATTCAGGAAAAAGGATGCTTGCGTGCTAGTCATTATTTTCCCCAGATTTTCTGTCCTTCCTTAAGTAAAGTCTTCTTAAATGTAGTACTTTCCAAGAGTCCTTTGTGTTAATTATATCCCTGAATGCCAGAACAATATCCTGCATCTTTGCTAAAACTAATACTGTGTCTATGGTTTTTACAACCGCTCTCTCTTTCTAGTCCCTGCACTGCCTTCCCCAATTTTCTTTCAACCTGATAGATTCAGAGCATCTTTTCTGTGTTCATAAAGAAAGGTATTTGATTCCTTAGTCTGTCACTTACAACCTGTGAGCCACTGGACAAGTCACAAAATAACCTCCTTGAAGATTAAATTTATTGATTCATATGAAAGGTTTAGTACACTGCCTGGCATATTGAATGATCAAGACATGTTATTTTTATGAATGGTCCTATCTAGGTGATATACATGACTTCTATTTGATGTCTGAAAGCATGGGACAACCCAGGCAATCAGCTCTTTAATAATAGAAAAAAAAGATTTGCATAAAGAAATAAAATGAGGATGTATAGTCTTATTTGATGCTTTGTTTAGTTTGCCTTGTTGAAAAATAAATTTTATATTTTATTCATTCTTATAAAATTTACCTTTTTATAAATTTGTCAAAGTCATACATTCATAGGTTTTAAAATCAAGCTGTATACAGATATATAATTTAATCAATGATCTCCTGCCTTCAATCATCCCACCATTATATTCCCCACCCCTGAGTTAAAAAATTCAAAGTTCCTGCTTTCTTCCAGTGCTTTTTATGGCTACTATCCTATTTCTAAATACTATTATCTATACTGGACAAAGCCACAGTGGCAGGGGCCAAGGCAGAGGCGGTTAGGGGCAATCAGGCCAGCAGGGGAGCAGTTAGGGGGTGATCAGGCTGGCAGGGGAACAGTAAGGGGCATCAGGCCAGCAGGCAGAGGCGGTTAGGGGGTGATGAGGCAGGCAGGCAGGCAGGTGAGCGATTAGGAGCCAGTGGTCCCAGATTGTGAGAGGGATGTCCGACTGCCAGATCAGGCCTAAACCAGCAATCGGACATCCCTCGAGGGGTCCTGGATTGGAGAGGGTGCAGGCCGGGCTGAGGGACCAGGCCTCTTGTTATATGATAATTTTTATTTATTCATTTTGCAATTAATCTATGACTTTCTTGATTGATGATGTGTAGTTAATTAACAACCTCCCATAATCTTTCTCTTGTACCTCCTTTGTTAAATATATTCCTAAGCACTTTATTTCTTCGGATTCAATTATAAATAGGATTATTTTCTTAATTTCCCTTTCTGATAGTTCATTATTGGTTTATAAAATGAAACTGATTTCTGGATACTAATTTTGTATCCTGCTACTTTACCATATTCATTTATTAAATCTAGCAGTTTTTTGGTTGAGTGTTTAGTGTTTTCTAGTACAATATCATGTAATCTTGAAGAATGACAGTTTTTACTTCCTCCTTTCTAATATGAATGCCTTTTATATTTTCTTCTTGTTTGATTGTTGTGGCTAGGACTTCCATTGGTCTGTCCAGATTTTCTGTTTCTTGTTGATTCAGTTTTGGAAGATTGTATGTTTCTAGGAATTTCATATGCATTATTTTTAAATCCAGAAATTATTTTATCATACTTCTAGCATTTTCCAAATATGCAACTTTCCTGCCTATTTTATCTATTCTATTCTCTCCACCACACAGGGACCTCTAATCTTCTATTGTAGTGCAAACCAATTCTTCACTTGCAATGCTAGTTGGCTTTATGCCAAGCCTCCCTATATTGACCTCCTGAGATGTATTAATTTTTACCAGGGAAGAAGGATTTGGGAAGATGTGGTAAATACCTGCATGCCATGATTATTTTATGAAAATCAAAAGGAGGCAGCTGTAGGAGTGGGGAGAGATTGTCTCCAATTAATCTGTTATCAACACAAATTCTCACTCTTGCCCTCTTATTTCACTTGGTCTTTCTGAATTCAAAGTTTCTTCAGGGTTTGCAGGGCTGATATGTTAGCCATCAACTGTACCCTCTCCATGGTATTCTTTGTTGCAAATGGTTTTACTGAATCATTAACACTGTACCTGTTCTTCAGTTATTTGTTTTCATTTCTTATTTGTTGATGTCTCTACTCCCGTGGTTTTGAGGACTTATATGTTTCTATTCTATGTACTATAATTTTAATGAAGTATCAGGAGAGCTAAGAAAAAGACATTTGTGTTTTAAGTGGCAGCAGCACAGCTTATTCTTTTTTGAAATATCTGCTTTATACTATCTCAGAAGGTATGTGATTGAAAAATATTTCTATATTTAAACCACAAAGCCTACTTTGATTTGGGGAGTAATGACAAATTTGAAGGAAATAATGTGGTTCACTATGAAACAAAGTCAGTTTGAAAAGTAGTGAATCATAGAACTTGAGTATAAGAGATGCACTAGAGAATACTGACAATATGGTTTATTCTTTCATTCAGTCTTTCAGGTATTTCACTCTATGACTATAGGTTATGTCCTTTGTTAAATGGTGAGGGGATTAAAAAATCAAGGGGTGGTTCTTGGCCCTAAGGAAATGGTAAAAAAAAATTGACTATGTAAACAATTCCAATTAAAGAGAACATGAAAGAAATAACAATTTAAATGGAAAAAGACATATAGGAGGGTGAGAATGACCCTGTCTGGGCCAGAACATGTTCTTGTTTATCTAAAATTGCCTTAGACTAGACCCAAGTCTTGGCACAGAGATGATGCCTAAGTGAGTGTCTTTTGCATGGATGGATATATGATCAGGGTGAGGTTGAAAGGATCCAGAAAGCTTCGTGATAGCAGAATACAGGGTGGAGCAAAAGTAGGGTTACAGTTGTGAGTACATGAAACACAACATCTATTATTGTATTATTATTTATTCATTATTGTATTATTTTCCACACAAACAACTGTAAACTTACTTTTAGCCCACCCTATAATATTATCAGAATATTTCTATCATTCTTTGAAGAGCTGGGAAATTAAGAAGTGCACTTTAAGAACTCAGTAGAATCCTTTCATTGACTTGAAAACTAGCCTGGCATTGGAACATAAAGCCAATTTGATGCACGGGTTGGAAATATGAGCCCTATTTGATAAAGAATTGGTGGATTGCTAGTTCCCAATATTCATTACAGCCTTCTTCCCTTTAGTAATAGAACCCTCTGAGTTTAAGCTGGGATGGGGCTGTGTGGACAAGTTTAGGTCAGTGAGATGTGAGTGGAAGCCTAGAAGCTGAAGTTAACTTAGAACATGCTGAATTTAGAATGCCCATGGTAATCTAAGTACACAATTTACTCTGTCATTTGGATTTAAATTGTTAGAACTCCAGGGTGGGATTCTGGTAGGAGATAATTCTAAACACTGATGGCAAATAAATCTCCCCCAAACTCAGTAATATTCAGTATGTATCAGTGTTTCTTACAATGTTTTGTTCTCTGAAAAAAAAAGTTGAATTGAGCTGTAGTTGTCATGATATTGCTCTGCCAAAAATAACTTTACACTTTCTACATGTTAGCTAAAACATAGATTAAACTACTCTAAAAAAAGAAACCTCCTGAAAACCATTGGCTCAAATAAGATAGAAGTATTTTACTCTTTTACACAGAGAAATCCAGAAGTAGATGAGTGAAGCCTCCATGAGGATATCCAGGGATACACAGGGTTGTGAGGCAGCTCAGCTATCCTTAAACCACATCTTCCAAAACCCCTGGTGTCACTGTCATTTCCATCCAGTGGGAAAGAAGGAACTCCAAGGCAAGTGGTTTAATCATAGTTGAGTGAACCCTCAAACTGTACACATCACTTCTACCCTATGGCATAGACTAGACACATAAGGCATATGAAATAAATAGTATTTAAAGAAGTCATGTTTTACGGAGAAAATGGAAGTTGGATTTTCAGATAAACAGTCAAGTATAACTATCCATTAGAAAAACATATCACAGCCTAATTTGGAACAGGAGCAGTACATAGAAGAAAAAAGGGACCAATTAAAGAAATATTGTATTAGAAGATTTGTTTGTGAAGGAAAAGCCACAGGTCTCTCTGGAATTTTGAAATTGAATGACTGGGAAGATAATGTTATTAAAAACAAAAGTCAGGGGAAAAGTTGAATTATGGAGGAAATGAATTAGTATAATATGATGTTGATTTTGTTTCTTATTGTCCTTACAAACTCCAGTGATGGTACAATAGGATATTTAAAAAGTGTTTTAAATGTTTTCAAAGATGGTAGTTAAGCAATTGTGACAAAAACAAACTCAGCTGGAAAAAATGATATATCTAATTCCAAATACAATTAATGTAGTCATTAAGCAAACTGATATAATGTCTAGGTTTTTAAGAATATAAGAATCTCTATTCAGTGGTGCCAAAGTGAATTTCAAGAGCACCTAGAGACCAGTGTCCTAGCTTCTGTGTGTCTGGAAGAGCATTGCTAATTCTAGGTGAAATATCAGCTTTTATAGCAAATCATACCATGAGAAGTAGAGACTGAGTATAAAAGAGAAGTGTTCGTCTGTGTTTTAGATGGAAATTTTTAAATTAGCATTTAGAGATTATTTATACCTTTGAAATATAACTACTTATAATGGGACAACTTTTCAGTGTCACTTGACTTCATTAAGATGTATAGAATACTAATAAAATGGCAACTTAAATCAAAGAGAGAGACCTATAAATTCAAGAAGGCCTAATTGATTTGATGGATGAATGTGTCATATTTCAGAAATACTAATGAACTCAGGAGGAACTACAGTAACTCCCAATAGCAGGAAAAGAAGATCAATTTGGAATTACATTTTTAAATAAATGAGCAGTCTATCCCTTGGGCCAAGGCATCTATCTTTTCCACAATATCTAGATGTCAAAATGAGCTCATTTCTGCTCATGGATCTTAGGAGAAAACACATTTTTAACTAAGGTAATTAGGATAGTCTGAACTTTGTTCCAGATTCTATGGGCTTAGAGGAAAGGTGTTTCAACTACTTGCTATTGGAATAGAGGTAATAACGGTATTGACTTTGAAAAACATAGATTTTTCTACTTTTAACTTCATAGGCAAAGAAGTGACCAAATGAATAATGTCATGACTGAAATGTTTTCCCCACTTCTCATACTCTCCCCTGTGGGAAATGTGCATCCTCAAAGTCAGATGGATAATTTGGGCTGCACTTACACTTCTTCAACATTGCATTGAGGTGATTATTCAGTTAAATTTCTTCCAAAACCCTGCACCTCTAAGATTCTTCCTCCCTCCCTTTCTTTCTTTCTTTCTTTCTTTCTTTCTTTCTTCCTTCCTTCCTTCCTCCCTCCCTCCCTCCCTCCCTCCCTCCCTCCCTCCCTCCCTTCCTTCCTTCCTTCCTTCCTTCCTTCCTTCCTTCCTTCCTTTCTCTCTCTCTCTCCCTTTCTCTCTCTCTCTCTCTCTCTCTCTCTCTCTCTCTCTCTCTCTCTCCTCTCCTTTCTTTCTTTTTTCTTTTCTTCTTTCTTTCTTTCTTTCTTTCTTTCTTTCTTTCTTTCTTTCTTTCTTTCTTTCTTTCTTTCTTTCTTTCTTTCAAGATTCTTTCTAAAAACTTGCTTTGTTGGCCTTCAATAGGAGTGAGCCACATTTCCCTACATTGCATGTAGGAGGGATTCTTTAGTGAAGATATCTCACCATAGTTTCTCATTGTCATTTTACTTTTCTCATTTTTCAGTAAGAAAATTAAAGTAAAACCATTAATTAAAAAACACACCTAATTTTCATTAAGTTGAATTTACATTTCATTCTTTTCTGAAGGGTTAACTGCTTTTTCAGAATTTATATATCTTGACAGGAATGAGGAATATTACCCTTTCAGAAAGATTTGTTTTAAATATAAAGTTGAAAGCCAAGTACAATTGATGTTGAGATATTGAATTTTGCATGGACCTTAATTGAAGTTCTTTACATTTACTGCCTCTTCCCATTTAACTTGTGACTATTTCCAAGTTGCCCGGTTGCTTAAGGTTATTAAACATTGCTTAATTGCACAATTCATGTACTTTTCTAGCATCACATTATAGAGGGAAAAATAAATTCTAACCACTCAGTAATTCAAACTGTTAGCATTTCATATCATTTCTTGCCAGTTTGGATGTACTTTTCATGAACATTGTTGTAATCATTTTTGTACATATGTTTCTGAATTAGTAATATTTTTAACTGAAGAGTACATCAAAGCACTTCTCTGTGTTATTGTATTGGTTTCCTAGCAATTGTTTCCAGTGGCTGAATACTCTTGAGTTGTTTCATTAACTATATTTCTATTACTAGATATTTAGGTATTTCTATTTTTCCAATTCTATGAACAACACTATGAAGTCTATGTTGATGCATAGGTTTTATATACTCTATATTTTGCCTTAGGATAGAACACAGTTATGTATTGAATATGTAAAAGTAGGCAAAAGTAGGTTCATTAACATATTTAATTTTCAAAAATGAAAGACACTGAACAAATTTTAGCAATAATGAACTATGACAAGCCATTTGAGTTGGTGCCTCGCTTGCTCAGTGAGGCATTCTCTTGAAGTTCAATTGATGGGTGAGGTTTAGTTTACATTGTGAAGAATACAATAATAGGAGCAATTTTTGAACCTAATTGTTAATAAAGTGAACAAATAATGGCTTATAAATGTTAACATGTGATTTTGCAATATTTAATGTGTACATGCTTAAAAGAAATTGATTTAAATAAATTCAGATTTAGTAATATTACAAATTAGTAGTGTTGCATCTATAAATGTTGGAAATTATTCCTCTAAATTTCAGTGCCAGTTACTATAGCACTATCATTTTATAGTTGTAATTGTTAGAGGTGTAGGGGAAAGCAAGCATTACATTTTATATAATTAATGTAGATAAATTATTGACTTGTTTTTGTGAAATTTACATGTATCACAAAGCTTTGTAATACATATTAACCTCTAATATTATGTTTTAGATTCTTAATTCTAAACCTATTAATAGATTAGAAATTATAATATAGATTATCAATGAAAGAAAAAATAGACCTAATAATCACACTTGTTGACAATATTTTAAATTTAGTAATGCATTACAAAAACAAAAATAAGAAAACTGCTTTATTTCAGAATAATGACTTAGGCCCAATTTGAGTGTTTGTTTTTCTTACTAGAGTCATTGTTCTAATTTATTAATTTCCTATCTGATCCTGACTGCCCAGTGAAGGAATCCCACATTGGTAGAAGTAGTTTGCCTCTAATACTTCTGCTATAGTCAAGTCATCAATTTTGTGTGTCAAGTTGGCCATGTTATACTACCTAGTTATTCAAACCCTAATCTGGTTGTTGCTATGAAGGTATTTTGTAGATGTAATTAACACCTACAATCAGTTGAATTTCCATAAAGGAGATAGATTTGATCATCTGGGTAGGCCTCATCAATCAAGTAAAAAGACCTTAAAAGTGGAACTGATTTCCCCAAGGAAGAAGAAATTCAGCCTGTAGACAGGATTGGATGGTGCCTTCAGGTGCTACTTGAGTTCTAGCCTGCCCTTCCTGGCGGCTTGACCCATGGATTTTGCCCTTGCCTAGGCACCCCCCACAATCATGCAAACCAGTTCCTTATGATTCTTTTTCTGTGATGAAACCCTGACTGATACACTTGTCCTGCTCAGTTCCTGTCAGGAAGCTTCCCTGGGAGACTGTGGCCTTGGTATGAGTGGCATAGGAGTTTCCAAGGAGATGACGAGTGGAGCCTGTCAACCAACTCTGCTCTTCCAGAAGTTTCTCTCTTGAAAGAAGGTCTGAGCAGCCAATGTTCATGGTTGCCACATAGTTTTATAAAGATTAACTAGAAACCACAAAATGCTAAATACAGAGAGATCATTACAGGCCGTAATTTATTTGAACTCCTTGTAAAACTGGATTCTTCATCTTCAAGTCACTGCTGTCCTTAGTTCTCAGATTATTCTTTTCAAATCTCTTAATGATGGATCTTGATTTAATAATCTTTATATTATATTGTAGGTTAGGATCCCCCAGAAGCAGACACTGAGGCAAAGATTTGAGTGGAATTAGTTTGTTTGGAAGGTGAGCACAGATGGCAACCAGCAGGATGGACAGAAAAGGGATTCTATGGAAAGTAACCTCACAGGGTGATCTGATCATAAATTCCCTACTAAGGCAGGTCACAGTGGGTAGTCGTACCCAAGGCATGTAACTTTTTTAGAAAAAGGTTTATCTTTGCCTTAAGCAAGCACTGTCCATTGTTTCTGTGTATCTAGGTTTACACACCTTTGAAATAAGAATAACTATCCTATGCCCAGCCAGAATGGCTTAGTGGTTGAGTGTTGACCTATGAACCAGGAGGTCACAGTTTGATTCCCGGTCAGGGCACATGGCCGGGTTGTGGGCTCAATTCTCAGTGTAGGGCATGCAGGAGGCAGCTGATCAGTGATTCTCTCTCATATTGACGTTTCTATCTCCCTGTCCCTCTCCCTGCCTCACTGAAATCAATAAGAATATATATTTTTTAAAAAAATGAAAAAGAAATATGCCCTGTCCTAAATCATAATAACCAGATAAAACAGAACAAAAATATTTAAATCTAGAGATGTGAACAAATATCATGATTTCAAGTCTAAATCTGAAACATGAATATCTAAATGATAGCATAACACAATTACAATTATTGAAAATATTTTAAAGAGTTTGAAAATAATGCCCAGACCCAACCACCCAGGAGAGCATTCCAGAAGACCCTAGTGAAATATTTTAATTTACATCCCTACAGATATTGTTACACTCTCTCCAGGGAAGCTTTCAGCCTCTCTTCCCTGCCCCTGCCAAGTAAATTAAATGCTGCCATGATTAATGGTGGAAGTAACTATGTCTTTCCACATGTTACAGTCTCAGAATCCCTGGTTTGATCGAAGTCATGATTTTTCTCACCTTTAGCACTTGGTAGATATTTTCCTTTGCTGTTGTATATTAATATCTATTCTCATATCAATAATCATACTCTAAGTACATCTAAGTCATTATTAAGATGGAAATTTATTTATAAAATATGTGAAAATGAAAATCCTATGGAGATGAGATTAAGCTGACTTGTTCCCAGCTGAGATTTAATTTCAAATTTTAATGAGGCTTCTTGTCCACTAGATGTATAATGTTTTCTTTGGGGTATATAAGAAGTTAAATATCTTACAATAATTGACATTGAAGGATAATGATAGTCCAGCTGGCGTGGCTCACTGGTTGAGTGTTGACCTATGAACCAAAAGGTCATGGTTCAATTCCCAGTCAGGGCACATGCCCGGGTTGTGAGATAGATCCCCAATGCAGGGTGTGCAGGAGTCAGCCAATCAATGATTCTCTCTCATCATTGATGTTTCTCTCTCTCTCCCTCTACCTTCCTCTTTGAAATCAATAAAAATATATTTTTTAAAAAATAATTATATTTTTACAATGGCAAAGCAATGTTTTCAATAAATGAATAGACAAGTGTATTGGCAGATAGTCAATTTAAACTTTCCAAATTAACATAAAATAGTTAATAACTTAGTATGAAATCCAAACAGGATGTGTGTAGTCATAGAATATGTGTTTGATCCTTTTTAATCTAAGTTTTCTGGGAGGAAATTAATATTACTGTTGCTTATTAAGATAAAGGAAGATGACTTGCATCATTTTTCTATTGAGGGGTTGTCCCAATCTTGGTCTCCTTTGGAAAAGAATTTCATGGCCTCCATGTTATTAAGTTATATACTTAAAATTATAAGGACTCTTTTCCACAGCATGGTATATAGATATCATCTGTAGTCACTGAAGACAGTAGGAAAAAGATAAAGTTTTAAAATTTTAATCAGCTAACAATTTGAGAATTTAAGATAAATCAGACATTACCTTAATTATCTCATTTTATTCCCACAACCAGCCTATTCTATACTGGTATTATTTGAATTTTGCAGATTAAGAAACTGAGCCTTAAGAGAACTTAAATTTATGTGCTCATGCTGACTGAGATGATAAACTTGGCAGAGCTAGAGTTTGAAATCAGACTTGCTATATCCAGAACCTCCACTCTTGAATATCAGAGCACAAGGTCTGTGAGCATACCAGACTGTTTATAGGAATTTGATGGACAGAAACATTGTGAGTCTGATTCAGCCATTGAGACTTCCAGAAAAAAAGGCAATGGAGAAAGTTCTTATTTGGTCTGAATTTCATCTCCCCACTTGGGGAGAGGTCATACAGTCATTTATATAACCAAAAATTATGCAGCTAAAATGTAAACAGGTCTTAGCCGGTTTGGCTTAGTGGATTGAGGCGCAGCCTGTGGAATGAAGGATTCCACGTTTGATTCTGGTCAAGGCCACATACCTTGGTTGCAGGTTCCTCCCCAGCCAGAGCTCTGGTCCGGGCGTGTGCAGAAGGCAACCAATCGATGTTTCTCTCACATTGTTATTTCTCTCTGTCTTTCACTCTCTCTTCCACTCTCCCTAAAAGTCAATAGAAAAATATCCTCAGTTGAGGATTTAAAAAAATAAATAAATAAAATGGAAACAGAACATAGAAGATGTAAAGGTTTATTCAAGATCAAAGCTTTTCTATCCAGGGATCTGTTGAAAAGCATTGCTAAAGGACACATTTGTTTAGAAATAAATAGTTTATTTAGTTGCTTCATACACAGTAGTAGTCTTAATACCCACCATCTGATTTCAGTGACTAAGTAGATATTCACTGCCATATTATTTACTCCACCATGAACACAACTATGGGATCGCTCTTGTTAATTTGGTAAGGTTGAAAATGGACCCGATCAATTTGCTATCATAACAATATTTATTGAACACTTTATGCACTCTTCTAAGATTTCTATATGCTGTGGAAATATGAAGAAGTCAATGAATCAGAAAATCTCTGTGGACCACAGAGAAGGAATACACAGGGAAGCAAAGTAAAAGGTTTATTTTGTAGCTGAGTGTTACAAAGTTTTCCTATTGCCTCTAGGATCTGAAACAACACAAATCAATGTTGTATTACCAACAGGCCAGCTCCCCTTGCAGTATAATGCTTCACATTATGGGTTGCCTTTTTCTCTCAGTAATGTGAAATCCTTTTAAGCAGTACTTGTTTAGCAAATGTTGTCATCGTGGTGACATGGTAGTGTGAATGTGCATGGAAAGCACCCTACTGAGTGTTAAACACTCAGGAGTTGATCCAGGTATCATTTATGTTCCTTTTTGAAAATCTGTGCAAGACGTTACCATATTTGCATATGTTTTTTGCCTTTTCTTATAGATTTGTCCTAAAATAGCTTGCACTTAACTGTGATCATTGTCAGAATATCACTTTTTATTTTATTACAGTCATAAAATGTGGAAAGTTTTATTTCATATTCTTTGGAGTATTTCAGAACGTTATAAGCAGACAGGTGCAATATTCTTCAAGGTGTATACTTTTTAAAGTAAGGAAAAGTAGAGGGTGACTGTGAACTAGCAAACCCCAGGAGAATGACAGATAAACATTTCAAGATGCAGCCATCACCAGGTGACAAAGAAAGAGGTAATTTCCATTCTACATGGGAAATCAAATAAACCCTGAAACAAATATGAAAGTTATTTTCCAGGTCTACATCGTCATTCAACAATTCAATCAACAAACTTTAGCATCTACTCTGTGCCCTGTGTTGGTAGTAGATAGCAGATATTGATACTGTTCCACCCATGTATCTCTTCGGCATGTAACATTTCAGCGCTATCGCCAAGCTTCCAACTGCCAGTACCTGTGACTTTGAGGTCTCTCTCTGACCCCTGGAGCACACTCTGCCTGCACACAGTCTATGATGAGGGTGTTAACACCAATTCCAGCCATCTACCTGCCAGCAGCTTTTAGCATGACTGCTGGGAACTGATGGACACAAACTCCATTTTCCTAACATCTTTGGATGGGATAACCCTGAGGCTGTGTCATGCAGTCTCCTAGAATTCTCCAGCCAAATGAAACTTCATTTATCCATCATAACTGGCTTGAAAACTACCTTTTTAAAGTTTGTACTTTCCTTCCACCTAAATCGCACTTTCTCAACTTTGCTGCTATTGATGTAAGAAATGTCCAAACGTATAGAGAATTTTTAGGGTGTTTACTTGTGTCCAAACAGACAATTGTCAGAAAGCAAGATCTGAAATGCTCTGGAGAATGACACTTTTTCAGTTTCTTCTAGACATTTGGAATTAAGGAAGGAACCTAAGGATGATTACACGGAGATTGGAGAAAGGAAGGGGGGATTAGATTACAGGATAGTTATGATATATATATATATATAATTGATTTCAGAGAGGAAAGGAGAGGGAGAGATAAATACATCAATGATGAGAGAGAATCACTGATCGGCTACCTCCTGCACGCCCCACACTGGGGATCGTGCCTGCAACCCAGTCATGTGCCTTGACCAGGAATCGAACAGTGACCTCCTGGTTCATAGGTCAATGCCCAACTACTGAGCCACGCAGGCTGGGTATAGAGGTGTGTTAATCTAGGTACACAGAAACAATGGACAGTGCTACCCACTATGACCTGTCATAGAGAATTTATGATCAGATCACCCTGTGAGGTTACTTTCCATAGAACCCCTTTTATATACCTCAAATACCCCCCACCCCCAGTAATCTGTTCATGGATGCACATAAAATCAAATTCCTCTAGCCCTAGCCAGTTTGGCTCACTGGATAGAGCGTCGGCCTGGGGACTAAAGGGTCCCAGGTTTGATTCCAGTCAAGGGCATGTACCTTGGTTGCAGGCACATCCCCAGTAGGGGGTGTGCAGGAGGCAGCTGATCAATGCTTCTCTCTCATCGATGTTTCTAACTCTCTATCCCTCTCCCTTCCTCTCTGTAAAATATCAATAAAATATATTTAAAAAATCAAATTCCTCTAATATTGATAATAATGGCTAGCATTTATATGGCATTTACAGTGTGCAGGGCATTCTGCTATATGATTTACATATATTAACTCATTTAATCCTCACATTAGCCAGTAAATAGATACTGTTATTATTCCTACTTGACATATTTGGAGACTGTGGCTACAAGAGAATATCTACCATGCCCAATGTTGCTATAACTAAAGATGAAAGTAAGAACAAAGGTAGCAATAATAATATTAGTAAGACCAAAATATTGATTGATACCATTTATTGAATTCATATTCAATATTAAATGTAATTGTCACAATCTATATAGATAAAAGGCTAAGCAACTGGCCAACCGGCCTGTAGGTATGATGCACACTGACCACCAGAGAGTAGACACTCAATGCAGGAGCTGCAGAGCAACAGCATCTCTGCAGAGTGCCCTCTCGCACTCTGGGACCCCTTGGGGGATGTCAGACTGCCGGTTTTGGTTCAATCCCCACAGGTCAGGTTGAGGGACCCCACCTGCCGTAGGGACCCTGCTCACTCCACAGATGCCCTTTGAGCACCTGTGCCACCACAGATATGGCCGGCTGGGGGACCACGGGAGATTGGCTCCAGGGCATGTCCGGCCCATCTCGCCCAGTCCTACCCCGCTGGCCACCTTCTAATTAATTTCCTTTCAATGTGCACATATCTGTGCACCGGGCCTCTAATATTGCTATAAAGAAGACCTTATTTACTTCTTTCCAGAAAGTAAACAAGGTCAGAAAAATAAATAAATTTTCTACAGGCCCCACACCTAATTTAGTGACATCATGGGAATTAAAATGCATATTTTTCTGACTACCGGACTGGTGCTCTTTCAATTATGAGTCAGTATATCACAATACATAATATAAGGAAGAGTAGTAACACATTGATATAATTCACTCTACAGCTTGCGTAACCAAAATCAAAACTTTTTCTGGAATCAGACTTCAAAAGAGCAGTGTGAGAAATGTGAGGTATCTGAGTAAAAGGGCAACAGTTCACAAAGTGTTGATACTTTGCATTTTGTAGCCATCAAAAAGAAAACCACATTTTGCCCCTGATGTTTAGTTCAACTATGTGATCCTATTTGTACATATTTAGGAAGGAAGTAATTTTTAAAATGTAACACATCCTGCCCAGCTGGCATGGGTCAGGGGTTGAGCTTTGACCTATGAACCAGGAAGTCATGGTTCAAATCCTGGTCAGGGCACATGCCTGGGTTGCGGGCTCTACCCCCAGTGTGGGGTGTGCAGGAGGTAGCCGATCAGTGATTCTCTCTCATCATTGATGTTTCTATCTCTCTTGCCCTCTCCCTTCCTCTCTGAAATCAATAAAATATGTGTGTGTGCGTGTGTGTGTGTGTGTGTGTGTGTGTGTGTGTACATTTAAATGGAACACATACTAAGTTTCTTATTTATTCTTCTGTTTTTATTTTTAGTTTTCTCCTTTATTTCTCTTGGCATAAAATTAATGTTATTTACCTACTTCTTCAAAATCATTTTATTTTTATTTTATTTTATTTTAAAATAACTAGTCCTCTGGTAAGAGGACTTGACGGCACATAGTTCATCCTCAATTCACTGGTAGTTGTGCTGACCATCTGGTTTAGCTAATTGGTTTTATCCAAAGGAAAAAGAAATTTCTCATAATATAGGAGGTAGTTTTGGAACAAGACTCCTACTAAAGTTTTAGGCTCCTAGTTTCCCACAGAAAATATGAGATGGGGATGCCATCTTCTTTGATGATTTTATTTCTTTTTTAAATATATTTTTAAAAGTATATTTTTATTGATTTAAGAGAGGAAGGGAGAGGGAGAGAGAGTTAGAAACACTGATGAGAGAGAAATACCTATTTGCTGCCTCCTGCATGCCCCCTATTGGGGATCAATTCCTGTCAAAGGCATCTACCTCAGTTGCAGGATCCTCCCCAGCCCTGGCTCTGGTCAGGGCTTGTGCAGGAGGCAACCAATAGATGTGTTTTTCTCACATTGATATTTCTCTCTGTCATTCCCTCTCTCTTCTACTCGCTCTAAAAATCAATGGAAAAATATCCTTGGTTGAGGATTAAATAAAAAAGTACTAAATTATCATTGAAACCTAAGAATGAGTGAGCAAGAAAGGAGTTAAGTAAAAGCATTCCAAGCAGGTTGTAGGAGGATGCACCAGTGAAGAAATGTTCAAAATGTTTCATCGTACTGGCATAGGGGATAAAGCAAAGAAGCATGGTCAGCATTTTCTTTCTATTTTAAGATAAACACTTTTGAGTCTGAGCACAGAAGGCAGAAAACTAATACTGGTAGAATGATGGTAAGAACCAGTATAATGTCCACTTAACAAAGGAAATAAATAGAATTAATAGTAATGTAGCAATCCAGTGAACGTTAGGAAAAGAATAAAGAAAAAATAATTTGTAAACTTAAAGTAAGATTGAAGGAACAAAACCAGAAACATAAATTATAAAACTACATGTACATGGGATGAATCCCCACATTTAAAGAGAAACTTGGAAGACTGAATTAAAAAGAAAGTAATAGGTATATGTCATTATGCATTTAATTTCTTGTTCCATTTATCTGTCTGCCTTTAATAAAATCATTTTTGCTGTATTAATCTTATTTTTCATATTTCTGCATCATATTCTTGAAGACAACTTTTCCAGAATATCTTTATATCATTTTGTTAAGTTAAAATAATAAATCATCTGGCTGCTCTAATTTTTATTTTAATATATTATATTTTAATTAAGAAGAATAGGTATACTTGCTATCTAATTTTTAAATACAGAAACACAGTTTCTTTCAATTTACCCAAAATTGTTTTAATTCTTTCAGTGGAATCTTAGATTTTTTTATATAAATCTTACACTTTCCTTGATAAATTTATTATTTGATGTATTATATTACGGATTCCTATTTATTTTTAAATTGTCTTTATTCACTGTTTTATTGTGGTATATGTATATAGTTTTATATATATTTTATATATATATAAAACTTACTGTCTCATCCAATTGTAGGTGTACAGTTCATTGATATTTAAAGACATTTATTCATTACTACTAGTGGGTTACAATTTACACTCATCTTTTCAGTTATATTTTTGAATGATCTTTTTAATGTATGGATAAAAATTCTTGATTTTACATTAATCTATAACCAGCAACCATATTTTATTTTCTAAATGTTCAGCATATTTCACTTGAGTCTCATAAATACGTAGTACATAATGAAAATATACAATGACTCTTGTCTTCTCTTGTCCATTATTCACACGGTTGGCAAATACAGTCTCCTTCATGCAGGCTTTCCACCCCCACTCAACCACATGAGAATGAGCCTTGGACCTAAAACATTTCCTTACCAAGAGATAGTATCCTCACAGCCTGTGCCCAGCTTATCATCTTGTGTGGGAACATCTTTCCTTGTTTCAGACTTGATGAGTGCTCTTTTGTCTCTGCTGAAAGTGCGTACGTAATATGGCACCTGACAAACTCTACTGTGTTATCTGTCTTCCGGTGGGAGGGGACAAGGTTCCTTGACTCTGGCATCAGAGGGGTGCACATAGAGGAACTGCTCTTCATCTGGCCACTGGGAGAGACCCTCTGGCTGTGGGGAACTGAGGTCCACCATTGAAGGCGATCTTGCTCTGCTCTCCTCTACGTAAGTAAAGCCTTGTTCTATGTAGTGCTTGACTGTGATATTTCCTTGGCAGCTCCTTGTAACAAAAGACAAATTAACCTGAGAAAAGTGAACAGAAGCCTAATAACATGTACTACCTCCTCTATACATGGGAGAGAACCAGGAAAACTGAGCAACTCCTTGAAATGGCAAAAGCTACCCTCTTAAATAACATCTCCAGCTAAAGACAAAAGAAGATGTTGGGGGGGAGGAATGGGGAAAGCCAGTTATGGGAGGTTAGAAGGAAAAGCACAATAAACAAGATTAAGGTTGTTATCCACATTTAAGTCTTTGTTTTCTATTAATAAGTGTTTCTAAATGTTTAGAGTCATTCTTCTCTTCCTGGTACACAGCAGGAGATAGCCTTACAAATGAAGATTTTCCTTATAAATGTAAATGTATCTTATTAAAGGGTAATTTACACTCAAATTTTAGACTTTTACTATGTCTGATGTTTCTTAAAAATAATTAGCCTAAATGACCCCAATGCCAACGAGGTATATTCCTGGCATAATATGCTCACCTTCAAAGCCTAGGACTCTAGCTTTGCTTCTAGCTCTACTGAATCCCCAGCTGGACATCTTCCAGGACTGGATTAAGGAAAATGGGACTTTGGAAACTGAGAGATGTAATTCCACCCAAATAAATAAAAATCACTCATATTCAAAAATAAATAAATAAATAAATAGAATGGAATAGAATAGAATTAGTACTATATTCAATGGCAAACCAGTTATGAAAATGTTTTATTTACCTAACCTTTGATTTCAAATTAATCTTTAAGTCTTATGAGATTTATATTTAAAATATATCTTGAGTTTGGCCACTTCTTACAAAGACATATCTAATGCTCCCATTTTAGTCAAGTCACCAACTCCCTAATGAAGAATTATCATAGCCATTTATCTTGTGTCTTTTGTTAAAGTCTTTGCCATGGATGGTTATTTTTCATATAGTAACAGGAATTATCTTTTAAATTCACACCAGATCACATCTCCTTCCTGATCAACATCTTATTTTTTCCCATCTCACTTATAATTAAAACTTCTTACTTTGACCTACAAGATATGTCCCCTGCCCCTTAGTCTTCAACTTCATTTTTTCACCTTCAATATATTTCTTATAACTCACAATATCAGAGGTGAAAATATGAAGTTGAAGACTAAGGGGAAGGAGATGTATATATTTAGAAGCCCCTAAAACCCTTGGAATTCCCTGTGATGAGAACTACAAAGGTGTCTAAAATGGGTAGATGGGGGCTGGTTGTCTGTGGAACCAACTTTGTGGTTTAGAGGGTTGGAACTTTTGGTCCTATTCATTGATCTCAGGAAAGGGAGAATGGCTAGAGATGGAATTCAATAGACAATGGAAAAAATTAGAAAAAATTGAGGAACAAAATAAAATATATCAGATTATAATTCAAAATATAAAACAAATATCTATAAGTTCATACATTTATAAATAAATAATTAAGATAAAGAATTCCTAATAATTTTTGTAGGAACTCTGCCTTCAAGGATATAGAACATAAATCCCCACTCCTTAGGTGTGGACTGCACATAGGGAATCTCTTCCAAAAATTAACTACAGTATGAAAGGGAGGAAAAGACTAATTACCTGGTGGGGGACCCTAAAACACATTACCTCGACCATGCAGTCAAGTCAAGGTTAACATCAACAGTGATAGATGATGTTGATATGAAGAAAATGGCTTTTTATCTTTTGGACTTCCTCCCCAAAACACACATTAAGTCTAATCATGAAAAAAGAAAAAATCACAGATGGACCTGGAGAGCATTATGCTAAGTGAAATAAGCCAGTCAGAGAAAGACAAGCACCCTATGATTTCACTCATATGTGGAATCTAATGAACAAAATAATCTAACAAACAAAATAGAAACAGACTCATAGATACAGAGAACAGACTGATAGCTGTCAGACTACAGGGGTATTGGGAGGCTGGAGGAAAAGGTGAAGGGATTAAGCAAAAGAACAAAAAGCAAACAAAACAAAAAAACCCACAAAAACTCAGAGACACAGACAATAGTATGGTGACTACCAGAGGGAAAGGGGAAGTGAGAGGAGGTAGAAGAGGGTAAATAAGTGATAAATGGTGATGGAAGGAGACTTGACTTGGGGTGGTGAACATACAATACAATATACAGATGATGTATTGTAGAATTGTACACTTGAAACTTATATAATTTCATTAACCAACTAGAGGCCCAGTGCATGAATTCATGCAACAGTGGGATCCCTTGGCCTGGCCTGCGGGATCGGGCCAAAACTGGCTCTCTGATATCCCCCGAGGGGTACTGGATTGCAAGAGGGCATAGGCCAGGCAGAGGGACCCCACCAGTGTATGATCAGGGCTGGAAAGGGACACAGGAGGTTGGCCAGCCAGGGAGGGACTGTGGGAGGGCTCAGGACAAGTCCAGCCTGTCTCGCTCAGTCTGAATTGGCTGGATCCCAACAGCAAGCTAACCTACCAGTTGGAGCATCTGCCCCCTGGTGGTCAGTGCATGTCTTAGCAACTGGTCAACCAGTCAATGGTCTGCCACCTGGTGGTCAGTGCACATCATAGCGAGCAGTTGAGTGGCCTTAGCATATCATTAGCATATTATGCTTTGATTGGTTGAATGGACGACCAGACAACTGGACACCTAGCATATTAGGCTTTTATTATATAGGATGTTACCCCAATAAATTCAATAAAAAAGAAACAAATCCCACATTACACAAATTCATATTGAAAAAATTAAATAAAAATAAATTTAAAAGAAGAGAAATCCATATTGAATGAAATTCTACAAAAACCTGCCCAAGAATCTTCAAACTATTAAGGTAATAAAAAACAAGAAATGTCTGATGAACTGCCATAGCCAAGAGCCTAAGGAGACATGATGACTAAATGTAATGTGGTATCCTGGGACAACAGCAAAAAACAAACAGACCAAAACATGATGTTAGTTGAAAACTAAGGAAATTTGAAAGATTATGGATTTTAGTTAATAATGTATTAACATTAGTTAATAAGTTGTGACAAATATACAATACTAATGTCATGTAAGATGTAATGACAGACTGCATGTGTGGTATATGGGAAATCTGCAGTTTTTGATAAATTTAAAACTGTTCTAAAACAAAAGGTTTATTTTTTAAAAATAAAAGCAGTGCAGAATTGTTTCCTTGTGCAAGTAGATCCTGACTTTATCCTTTCAGGGTAATAAAGTTGAACATTGCCCACTTCCACATAATCTCTCTGCTCATTTTGAGTTTAATAGGAAGTTGAGCAGTGGAAGCCTATTTTAGGAGGCTCTGTGACTAAAAAGGATTATAATCATCTCCTTCAGGGATCTGGAGTGTGTCCTGCTTTAACCCAGGCCTGCTCAGCCAAAGCTTCCCTCTAAACTCTCCATCTAGCCTCAATCTTCCAGTCAAAGAACTCAAACATATATGTGGTTATCAACATGGTATTTTACTTGTACACAAAGGAATCTAATGCACACATTGATCTAATCTATGAAAGGAAAAAGCAGGACTTAAATAATAATAAGAAAGAAGAAACTGCAAACTTTGGGAAGTAGCAGACTTTGATTTCTTCTTGAGTCATTGGCTGGTTACCTGGCAGTCTGCACTGGTTGGGTTATTCTGCCCATGGGCAGCTAGATGGGTCATCAAAGGAAATAGTTGGATGGTTATGGCTTCTCCATAAAACCTTAAGAGTTTAACTGTGCAATACACATGACAGGCTGCCCAGGAACCAGCTAATGACTTATGTCTTTCAGTGTCCTTCATAGCACTTCCATCTTAGTTATTCCAAGTCCACATCTCTTCCTTTACAGAATTTCTCTCCTTCAGCACAATTTTGTGTTGCCTCCTCCTCACACCAGAAACCTTATTTCCTTTTTAAGATATTGTCACTGATTATGGAAGTTGGGTTACATCTTCCCATCATCAATCAGCTTTTCTGACTTTCTGGAAGCATTTTTATATGCCTCCTCTATTTCCTTCCAAATTTCTGGTATTATTACAATGCATACTCTTTCTTGAGAGTACGTGTTACTGTCCTACAAAAAGCTTTAGCTATAAGTCAACTATTAGCTCTACTTCTTCCCCCTCCGTTATAATCAGAGTTCCCCAATGTAATTTCAACATCAGTCCTGTGTGTAAAAATACTAGCATTGGTATGATGTTTAAGGTCTAACAGCGTAATTCCCAGAGGCAGTATTCATTCTTTTATACCTTTAAAGGTCCAGGCTTCACTTGATTATTTAATTGTAGGTAGATTATTCTATAAAGCAGAACAAGCTGAACTAGTTATTTCTCTTTGGAGTAGAATTTATGGTTGTTGATATGCTTTTTAATGACCTTCTTCCCCAAGGAGGATCATTGGGGAATACACATGTGTGCACACTCGCACTTGTATGCACACACTAGTGCAAGTAAAATTGTTTTTAATTTGCAACCACTGCTTCCAGGCTGGGGTTTTGATACTTTCTTGCTGGATGCTTTCTTGTTTGTTTTTATTTTTAAATCACAGTTTACATTCAATATTATTTTGTATTGGTATCTGGTGTATCACATAGTGGTTAGACAATCATATACTTATAGAGTGGTCCCCCCAATATTTCCAGTAACCACCTGGCCACATACATAGTTATCATGATATTATTGACTATATTCCCTATGCTGTAATTTATATCTCTGTGACTATTCTGTAACTACCAATTTGTGCTTCTCAATCCCTTTACTTTTTCACCCAGTCTCCCAATCCCCCTCACCTCTGGCAACCATAAGTCTGTTCTCTGTATCTATGAGTCTGTTTATATTTTGTTTGTTTGTTCATTTTGTTCCTTAAATTCCACATATAAGTGAAATCATATGGTTTCTGTCTTTCTCTGTCTGACTTATTTCACTTAGCATAATACCCTCTCCACCAATGCTGACCTGAAGGGTAAGATTTCCTTCTTTTTTACAGCTGAGTAGTTTTCCATTGTGTATGTACCACTGCTTTTTTTAGCCACTTGTCTATTGATGAGCACCTGGGTGGCTTCCATATCTTGGCTATCCTATATAATAAAACCCCAATATGCAAATAGACCAAATAGAGGAATGACTGACAGAACGACTGGGCACTATGACACACACTGACCACCAAGGGGCAGAAACTCAATGCAGGAGCTGTCCCCAGTTGGGGCTGGTGAGCGGGCAGTGCCAGGCCGCCAGCCAAGGTGGGTGCCAGCAGGGGTCTCCCTGATCACCCCACCCGCTGGTCACCCCGTAGAGGGAGGCGACCAGTGGTGGCAGTGGTGGCAGGAGGCGGGGCTAGCCAGTGGGCAGTGCCAGGCCACCAGCCAAGGCAGGTGCCAGCAGGGGCCCCCCTATCACCCCACCAGTCACCCCACAGATCAGTCCTGATCGCTGGCCAGGCCTAGGGACCCTACCCTATATATTGGGAACAATCTATTAGATTTAAAAATTAAAACCTGGCAAAGCTACTCTAACACTGAAAAATCAGGATGATGCAGTGATGACATGCATGGACTCTGGCTTGCACATTTTGTGGTCAGCCCTGATTCTGACACATAACTGTGTGACAAAATCAATTATTTAACTTCTCTCTGCTTCAGTTTTTCCACCCATAAGATGGGGAAAATGGTACTACTGCCTCAGAAGAATCATGTTAAGTACTACTTTTTATAATCAGGGCAAAAAAAAATGTAGCTGCCCATACAACAGCAAGATGCCTTTCACCTGTATGAAAAGTATGGTCACTGGTGCATGCAGCATCCCGATTGCAAGAGGGATGTCTGACTGCTGGTTTAGGCCTGATCCCTGTGGGGTCCCAGATTGCAAGAGGGCACAGGCTGGGCTGAGGCACCCCCCCTCCCCCATGCGTGAATTTCATGCACTGGGCCTCTAGTTGTAAATAAAATTGCAATGAACATAAGAGCATACATATTCTTTCAAATTAGTGTTTTGGGTTTCTTCAGATAAGTCCCAGAAGGAGAATGGCTGGGTCATAAGGCAATTCTATTTTTAATTTTCTTAGGAACCTCCACACTGTTTTCTGTAGTGGCTGTACCATCTGCATTCCCACCAACAGTGCAGCAGGGTTCTCTTTTCTGTACACTTGTTGTTTATTGATTTATTGATGATAGCCATTCTGACATGTGTGAGGTGGTATCTATCTCATTGTGGGTTGTTGGTTTGTTTGTTTGTTTGGTTTTTTTTTGCATTTCTCTGATGATTAGTGATGTTAAGCATCTTTTCATATGTCTATTGGCCATCTGTATGTGTTCCTTGGAGAAGTGTCAACTCAGGTCTTCTGCTAAATTTTTAATTGTTTTTTTGTTTTTGCTTTTCTGGTGTTAAGTTGTCTGATTTCTTTATCAATTTCGTACATTAACCCCTTATCAGATGTATCACTTGAAAATATGTTCTCCTATTTAGTAGGTAGTCTTTTCATTTTGTTGATGGTTTCCTTTGCTATATAAAACTTTTTAGTTTAATGTAGTCCCATTTGTTTATATTTCATTTGTTTCCCCTGCCTGAGGAGATATAGCAGCAAAAACATTACTAAAAGCAATGTCTGAGATTTTACTGCCTATATTTTCTTCTAGGAGTTTTAGTTTTGAGTCTTACATTTAAAAAAATTTAATGATTTTATTTATTTTTTAAAATATTTTTTGTTCCTAGTAGTGGGATCGCAGGAGGGAGGGGAGTAAGACACATCAATTATGAGACAGAATCATTGAACAGCTGCCTCCTGCACACCCCACATTGGAGATCAATCCTGGAACCTGGGCATGTGCCCTGACCACGAATCAAACAACACTCAGCCACTGAGTGACACCAGCCAGGCTAATTTATTGATTTGAGAGAGAGAGAATAGGAGAGAGAGAGAAAAGGGGAGGGGAGAGAGAGAGAGAGAGAGAGAGAGAGAGAGAGAGAGAGAGAGAGATGTTATTACACTTATTTAGGCATTCAATGGTTGTTTCTTGTATGTGCCCTAACTGGAGATCAAACCTGCAACTTTGGCATATAAGGACAATGCCCTAACCAACTTAGTTACCTGCCAGGTCTTGAGATTTACATATTTAATTCCTTTTGAGTTTATTCTTATATATAGTGGCATCATTGATTTTGTTATAATCAAGTCTTGTAAATGTATCCTATTGAGAGTAACTTCAATATGTGTCCATTTTTCTTACTTATATAAAATAACTTTCCATATACATGATTTCAGATAACAGCAGAAGTGAATTTTGTACATGCTGTGTATCTTTGCAATTGTTTATTCAATTTATTTCATCTTGAAATGAAGTCATGAAATGTAAAAGTACCTAGTAATCGTAATCCATTCATATAAATAAGGGAGGTGAGGGAGGTGAATGCTATGTCTAAATCCTGAAACATTTATCTGAGCTGGCCAGAACTTATGCTTTTATTTCCAATTATAAGATTCTGAGATACTGAAATATGCTCTATTATATGTATGAATGTATATATGTATATGTGTATCTATGTGTATAGATAGATAGATACATACATACATATGTACATGCATACACACACACATACATATATTACTAATTTTCTACTATATCAAATATGTATTCCTGTGGTAAATATGAACCAGATGATAAAAATCATAAATATTGTGATCTCTGAAATAAATTGTTTTTTAATGTGGAAAGGTTAATTAAAAGTTATTGGGGCTAGTAAATCAGAAAGTACTCTTATACAATTTAGTCCATATATACAGTATATATTGAGTGCCTAAAAGAAGGTAAACAACTTTTCTTTGTTTGCATCTCAGCCTTTATTTCTTCCATAGTGTGGAATAAGAGGACAATCATATTTTGGCAACAGCATAATGGGAGGGAAAATAAGGATCAGGGTGGGCTGGGGATTAAGGAAGACTGACAAAAGACTGTTGTCTGTAAAAAGAAAAACAAGGTCCGGATGACATAGCTAAGTGATTGAACATCAACCTATGAACCAGGAGGTTATGGTTTAATTCGTGGTCAGGGCATATGCACAGGTTGTGGGCTAGATTCCCAGTGTGGGGCATAAGGAGGCAGCCGATCAATGATTCTCTTATCATTGACTAGAGGCCCAGTGCACGAAATTCATGCACGGTGGTGGGGGGGGTGTCCCTCAGCCCAGCCTGCACCCTCTCACAATCCGGGACTACTGGTTCCTAACCGCTCACCTGCCTACCTGCCTGATCACCCCTAACCCTCTGCCTGCCTTCCTGATGCCCCTAACTGCTCCTTGGCTGGCCTGATGCCCCTAACTGCTCTCCCCTGCCGGCCTGATTGTCCCTAACTGCCTCTGCCTCGACCCCCGCCACCGTGGCTTTGTCTGGAAGGATGTCCAGTTTATCTGGTCTAATTAGCATATTACCCTTTTATTAGTATAGATGTTTCTATCTATCTCTTCCTCCTCTGAAGTCAATAAAATATCTACTTATATAAAAACCATGGGTGGTGTTCATCACGTCCAGAAGAACCGTCGAGACCAAGCGGAAGGAAGTCAGTACTGCAGGGGTTGTCTTGGCAACGGCTGTACCCTCCCCCAAGCTGTTTCCGGAGCTGTTTCCTATAAGGGCGGGGTTTGAGGCAGGAACCTGCCCTCGGAGCGTGGAGGCAGATATTTCTAAAGTGTGCCACGCGCCAACACAGCCAGGGGTGAACCTGAGTGGAGGCTGCTGAAAGGCTTAGAAAAAACAGACAAGAGAATGAAAGCCAGGTCTCGGTGGGACACTGCTTCTCTGAGAGACAGTGACCACGCCCACAGCCATGTCTTTATTTTATAGCAGATGCTATGAGGCAAAGTAAGGGCGTGACCAAGATGTTTACAACATTTTCCTGGGTTTCAATCCTACTCAACTACATGCACCTGAACTCTATCAAGCCTACATCACTCAGGCACATGGGGCCATGTGTTTGGACCATAGGTTCAAGTTTACAACTACAGCTGTTGGCTATAATTGTGCTGGGAGGGTCCTGTCCTCCAAGCTGGGACTTGCACATGGCAATGAGAGGACTGTGCCCTCTCATCATTCCAAGGCTTGAACCTGTCCAAAACACTGTAGCGGCTCCCCACAATAAAATTTTAATTCTGTTTCTTTGTTACTAATGTTGTGGCCCCATAACAAAGAAACAATTTTTGGAGGATGAGGCCCAGGAATCAGGATTTTAAAAAGATTCCCAGGTGATTCTAATGTGAAGCCAAGGTTGAGAACCACTGCTATAGATAATATTAAACATATATCTAAACGTGCAATTCTTTGTCCAAAAAATGAGCATGTTCAAAAATTAAATGAAGAAATTTTGGATATACTTGATGGAGATGTTCACACATATTTGAGTGATGATTCCATTGATTCCACAGATGATGCTGAAAAGGAAAACTTTCCCATAGAATTTCTTAATAGTATTACTCCTTTGGGAATGCCATGTCATAAATTAAAATTGAAAGTTGGTGCAATCATCATGCTATTGAGAAATCTCAATAGTAAATGGGGTCTTTGTAATGGTACCAGATTTATTATCAAAAGATTACGACCTAACATTATCGTAGCTTAATTATTAACAGGATCTGCAGAGGGAGAGGCTGTTCTGATTCCAATAATTAATTTGTCCCCATCTGACACTGGCCTCCCATTTAAATTGATTCGACGGCGGTTTCCCGTGATGCCAACATTTGTGATGACTATTAATAAATCACAAGGACAAACTCTAGACAGAGTAGGCATATTCCTACCTGAACCCATTTTTGCACATGGTCAGTTATATGTTGCTTTCTCTCGAGTTTGAAGAGCATGTGATGTTACAGTTAAAGTTCTAAGTACTTCATCACAAGGGAAATTAGTCAAGCACTCTGAAAGTGTTTTCACTCTTAATGTGGTGTAGTTACTGTTTATTTATTAATAAATTGATATATGATTTTCATATACATTTTACTAATTTCCTTTCATCTCTCACACTTATATTATAGAGAAAGGGCAAATAGCAATATTAAAATATCTCTGCTAATTAATTCCCTTTTTAAAAAAATATATTTTATTGATTTTTTACAGAGAGGAAGGGAGAGGAATAGAGAGTTAGAAACATCAATGAGAGAGAAACATCGATCAGCTGCCTCCTGCACACTCCCCACTGGGGATGTGCCTGCAACCAAGGTACATGCCCTTGACCAGAATCGAACCTGGGACCCTTGAGTCCACAGGCCGATGCTCTATCCACTGAGCCAAACCGGTTAGAGCAATTAATTCCCTTTTAATGTGCATGAATTTCGTGCACCAGGCTACTAGTATTTGAAAAAAAAGAAAAGCAGGGAGATGCCATTACCCACTGGTTCCCTAAGTGTTCACTGTCTCAGGGACCCTAAGTGGGGATTAAATATTGGGAAGAAGGAGGAAATGTTGGAATGTCATGGAGTCTCTTCTATACATTCACATGTGTGTCTCCATTTCCACAGGCCAAATATCTCCTATCACCTGTGACATGTATACCACAAACTATCAACAAACTTAGCAAATTAATTGAAATTATATAGAAATCCTATTTCCTCTAATTACAAAATTCAACTGAAGTAGGAGTTTGGTGGGTTCTTTCAAGAAAATTTGGCCCTTAAAAGTGTAAATAAAACTTTTACAACTATAATAACTTCACATATTAATGTGAACTTTCATTCCTGAGAATAAAATTCTAGTGAAATAAAAGGAGTATATAATACTGATGTTTTCATGTACATGCAAGTATTGGCTGTTGTTTATGGCTTTATTTATAAATGCAAAATTTCCCACAAAATTTCCTGGATCGTTGCAGTCTGTTGGTATTTACTTTCTGGGCTTATGATTTGGGGAGGTCGATAAATGATTAACTGCAGCTTATTTTGTTTTAGCCATGGAATTGGACAGACTGTATTTCTCACTTTGTCTCCTCAGCAGTTGTGTGGATTATGGAGATGAGCTGTGGCCCTAGCGGAAAATGCATCATTTATATGTGTCAGTTGGTTGGCATCACGTGCCTGCTTTGGACGTTTTCTCAGAGGCTCTGAGATTTATGACAATCATAAAGCCCCTTTTCCCCCATATATCATGTTGGTAGAATACACGTACCTTTACAGGACTTCACCTTTTTAGAGACCAGCCAGAATCAGAAAGAACAAGATGCTGTTTTGATAATTTTTACCCTCAGAGGGAGAGAAAATGATCCCATCCCTCCAAAAAACTTCCCTCTCCTGCCAAAATACTAATGATTCAGAGTAAATGGAGAAATCTAGTAGGTTATTTTCCCTTTTTGACATGTTTTGTTTAGAAAAAAAGCATATACTTTATTGTTATGAAAATCTTCTTAGAGCAAATGTTATAATTTGCTTAGCTTGGCAGAGCTAGTAAGCTAAAATTCCCTGCACACACACTGGGCTGTTTGCACTGATGTTTTTCTCAATTCTCAGAAATATATAGCTTCATTTGTCCCATTGTGTCAATTATTGTTTGTGATTGGTATCATGTAATCAGAAAATAATTTTCACAATCAGAGCCTGCTCCTGAAACAGGGCCATGGTTACAGGTAATGAAGAACCTTAACCTTTTAAGGTTACAGAGTCAAAGCTCCCATTCAGGAAGTAACTACTTAGAAAAGGGAGGACAATGCTTGATTTCTCCTCTCAATTTAGCCTGCCTCTGTCCCTCACTCCACAGCCATTCAAAGAGAAATAAAACCTGATTTCTACCTTTAAAAATGACACCAATTCATGAAAACAAAAACATAAACAAAAATGGTGCTTAACAGAATAGATATTTAATTGTGATTACAGCAGATGGACATGATGATTATCTAAGAAAATGCGCATAGGCTTTATAGAAGAGTTTATTAGTTGAGCTGGAGTTTTTTGAATATATCTCTCCCTTCTGGCATGGACCTTTTCTATCAGAAAGAAAAAGGAAAATCAGAAAATTCAAAGTATTAAAAGTATAAGTAATGGAGCATGTAGAATCAGAGAACAATAACATAGTTTTAAATGCCCAAATAAGTACACACATCTATATTATGTTGATCTAGATTTAATACACACAAACAGATACACACAGCGTATATAAGGGCAAAGACAAATGCCAGGAGGCAAAACTTATTTTTGAATGAGTGAATCATCCATGAACAAATACGCCTATATTATATATTTTTATTTATTCTCTCTTGCAACATCTTCATAGATTAAACAGAAACATTTTTCTCTACCAATTTTCATCTTTTGAAATATTTCTTTATTGATTTTCCCCCCTTTGCTTTGCACCAAACCTTGAAATTAAGAAAAATGGGCTTTATTTACATTTCTATATTCACTTCATAAGTATGAATCCAAAGCTTACTCTGTGATATGGAAATATGACTATAAAAGTTTTAGATAGAATATTTTCCAACTCCAGAAAAAGTAAAAGTTAATAACAACAAAGAAAAAGTCTTTAAACGAACTGCTTTGTTGGTGATTTATTTCTTTTGTCAGAACATTTAATTAATCAAAGATTTTTGATATTGAGTCTTGTTCCCCCTTGGGAACACCAAGGTTTATTTGAGTGTTGCTGAATTATATTCAACCAAAGGTTACATAATCATCTAAATTATGTAATAGAGAGACCACACATTGCCTTGACAACACATGAAAAAGAACCTAAAATCACAGAATCAGGAGATATTCTAGTTGAAAAAGTCATATAAATATTTGAACACGTAGTGATACAGATGGAGAAATTGAGATATCGGAAAAAATGATGTCCCAGTCCAGCCTTATGTGTTGCTGATTATACTGGTTGACTAATATGGATCTGGGTAATTTAAAATGAGTTAATTTTTTAGCAAATTACGCAACTTTTACTGAGTGTATGTTTATATACAGTTCATTTTCATGAAAAAATTTATATTTTTGGTGCTGATAACTTTAGTTATTTCAAAAGTTCTTTATGTATGTAGCTGAGAGAATTTTTCAAATATTTTATTTTTAAGTAAATTGTTTATGATATTTTTGTGAGGAACTTGAGAAGCCTTTCACACATTCATGTGTGGCCTAAATTTAAAAAGAAGGCCCCAATTTGAGTTTTTCCCTTTATAGAGTAATGGAACTGATCTATTCTCAGGAAAATTGGCCTTGGACTTAAATGTCTGTCTACCTTTGACAGGAAAGGAAGCTAGTGATGTGTGAGAATGAATATATACGTGCTTTCACGATTGTGATACTCTCCCATCAGAAAGTGCCAGGATGTCTGCAAAGAACACTTTTTTGTCAAAATCAATTTTATATGAAGCTTGATTTAATGAGAACTTTTTATGAGGCATAGAAATCTCTGGCACTTTCTTTTTTGTTGCCAACCAGTTTTATTAATCATGGAGCAGGTAGATTTCAGGAATAACTATCTGTCCATTAGGATTGATTTCTGGGACATGGGCAGTCCTTATCTCCCAAAATTCTTTCAGCAGTGCAGACTCAATTGCACTGAGAATGTAATGGATGAACTTAACATTTTGTAGGGTGAAATAGGCATTCTAATTAATAGGAGTTGGTGGTGAGATACATTTTGTATCATCTAATACTAACTAGAACAAGGTATCATCCTCCTATCATTCTAGCATAAAGTTTACACTAAGTCCTTATTACTTGATCCATACTAGAAAGGGGTTAGCAATAAGGTGACTTTAATCACAAAATATTGGATATCTACAAAAGCCTTCTAAATTCAGAGCAATTGTCAGTCAAAAAGATACTATTACAATCTCCCTAGTCCACATGGTTGATTTTCAGTTTTGTCAAGGAAGGCTATATATGGTAATTCCAGTAGTTCCTGTGGTGCTGTTACTTCTTAGATCATCAATTTTCTCTTTCTGAGTGATAACTTGCATAAACGTGTCTTTCATTCTTCTGACTCCCTGGAATCAGAAAGAGTATTCATGCTCCAAGAAGAGTTGAACAGGAGATCTGTTTTCTGAAGTATTCACAAATGTATTACCTCACTCAGTCCTGGACTAGCTCAAGCAAATATTTTATAATTAATAGTTCCTTTGAGAAATTATAATTTGTAAATGTAACATTTTAAAGTTGAAATAAAAGGCTGTTGGAGATCCTTTGAAGAAATTATGCTTGAATTTTTTAAAAATATATTTTATTGATTTTTTACAGAGAGGAAGGGAGAGAGATAGAGAGTTAGAAACATTGATGAGAGAGAAACATCGGTCAGCTGCCTCCTGCATATCTCCTACTGGGAATGTGCCCGCAACCCAGGTACATGCCTTTGACCAGAATCGAACCTGGGACCTTTCAGTCCGCAGGCCGATGCTCTATCCACTGAGCCAAACCAGTTTCGGCGATGTGCTTGAATTTTTAAATATATCTGCCCTCATTCTCACAAACACAGAGACTTAAAAAAATTCTTCCTAAGGCCTTCAGTCTCTAGTGATATGGTGGGTTAGATACCTTAAACAGCTATGGATAGTTTAAAAAATATAAATGAAAATATGCATCTATGAGCTGGCAAGAAAAAAATTCCAACTTCAAAATAAAGTGAAAAGGGTAAAACCAAAAGATGAAAAAAGTTTTTGAGGTGAGAGTAACTTCAGAAGAATGACAAATCTGAGCTTTTTCTCAGTTGCCTGATCAGGATCAGAAGATTAAAAAAAAAGCTAAGGTCTGCCCTTGCCATAGAGACTTAAAAAGGGGCTGCACCCTCACTCTGATAATAAATAAGAAATAAACCTGTTAAATGGAAGAAGATGGCAATGTAACAGCAAGGAAAAGCTAACAATAAGAGATAATAGTGCATTTTGTATGAAAAAACATTTTTTTGGTGCTGATAATCCTCTAGTTATTTCAAAACTTTTTAATAGCTGAGAGAATTTTTCAAATATTTTATTTTTAAACTAGAGGCCTAATGCACGAAATTTGTTCAAGGGGCTCAGCCCTAGCAGCAGCGGTGGCTTGCCTTTGCCCTCACAACTGTGGCGGCTGCCTCAGTCTTTGCAGCCCTAGCTTTGTCTGGAAGGTCATCCAAAAGGATGTCTGGTCTAATTAGCATATTGTTTATGATGATGACTTTAGTGCTTAAAATATCTGTGGTAAACACTAAAGGAGCTACAATGCAATCTGAAGATGGCTGCTACTTGTATTGGGCTGGGAAGTGCCCAGGCCATGTCAAGCTGTGAAGCAAGGCAGACCAGTGCTAGTACTCGGTCTTGGGCCTCTTATTGATAGGTTTGGGACACAATGATGCCAGCTGCTGCTTGTTTGAGATATTTTAGAAAAGTCTGAGGCCTGAAATGTAACAGGCCATTCATATGGAAAAACTGCTGCAAACAACTTGGGTGGGGCTGCAGATTGGATGGGGAATCACCAGGGAAGAGTGAACCATGTGAGCCAGGCTGATGGAAACTCAGATATGGCTGCCAGTCAGCTCTGTGACAAAGGAGGTCCTAGCACAGGAACAATGACCCCTGGGAACACCCCTGTCAGCTGCCACCCAGTGCTGAAGCCCAGAGGGATAGAGTCCATGTACTAGTAAGTTCATGTACCAGCCCTTTAAGAGGAATCACCTGGGACTTTGGCAGCCTCAGTGTCACTCAGCCACAATCCCTGCTGGTTTTTACAGTGCGAAGTTATGGAGACTTATCTTCCTGGTGCTAGAACCCTGAGCTGGGGGTCTAGTGTGGAACTGGGACCCCTTGTTTCTCATGGGAAGCCTCTGCAGTGGAGATATTCCTCATGTAAAAAAAAACAAAACAAAACACGCCACATACTAGTATAGATGTCAGATCAGCCAGTTCGGCACCTCTGCCCCTCCTACTAGTCTCTGTGTGCTTTCTTCTTTACTTCTCTAGTTGTAGGACTTCCATTCAGCCACAGTTCAGGCAGTTCTGAATGATGCTTGTTCTGTATTTTAGTTGTAATTCTGATGTGGTTGTGGGAGGTGCTGAATACCAGCTTTTACCTATGCCGCCATTTGGTTCTTCTCAGCCTCTCATTCATTTTAGATCTTTCTTTGTAACAATTTCCAGCCATTCCAATATTTTCTCTGGATTTTTGAAGTGTTCTTATAGTTTGACCATACCTAATGTGCTCAGTTTCACCTTACTTTTATCAGTCCCAAAACCTCATGTTACATCCCTCCATGATTCCTTCTATGTCCACATCACCAACCAATTTTTGTTGCTTGGAATTAAGTTTACAGTTGCATCTTCCATAATTATCAACATTGCTTTCTAATAACTGCAATTTGCTGTAAAGGTTCTACCATATTTTTTACTATTAAAAATTTTCACAAAAGTTCTTTACTTTTTTTGTCTTTTAGTTTAACTTTCTGTAATGGAGCATGCTTTTCTGGATTTATATGTTAGTAGCCATACCAGAATGTTCTACTAATAAATATTTTTAAATTACTTCCATTTACATAGTGTTTACACTTTAGTGTTTAAATAATTTAAAGAGTGCTTAGTGATTTATTTAATTGAAAGTAATTAATGTATTTCAGACTTAATTCCTGTGAAGTCAATGCTTCATCGTATTCATCTTCATATTCTAAGGTTTAAGCAGGCAGTTACCAGGGTACCATAGCCTTAATTAATTAGCTGATGTAAATATTGCCCATTAGCATTAATATAATTAAATTAAAATTAAAAACAGAGTGCATCAATATCCTTTATTCTGTTCACAGTCTCCAAACTCCTAAATGAGAATATACTTTAAGTAATGAAACTTTTCTGAGAGCTTAAATCAGAATTGGAAAAAATTGAATGGAATATTGAAATAACCACTGACTAACTTTGTGCTCTGAACAAATTCTTTCATCTCTCTGGACTTCAAGTATTGATCTTATTATTTTTAAATAAATTGAGGATCATCATAATATGTCTTCATAGGTTATTTTATGGGTTAAGTAATATAATTAATGTAATGTGTTTTGACTTAGCAAAGCAAGTGATCTACATATGTAACTTACTAGTATCAATATTACTGTTACTTCCATTATATTTAAAAGTTACATGAATGAGAATAACATCTGGTTCTTTGCATAAATAATTTTAGGATTTAGAGGTAAATCTTATAAAGACCTAAATAAGGCATGTGGCCCGCCAGCCACGAGTTTGACATGCTTGACCTAAACCTATGCAGTAAAATGTCCATATCGTTAAAGTTTTGGTCCTGTAAACATAATGAATTTTATTCTTGAAACTTAAGTATCTTTGGGAACTAAGCTCAATAGAATGCATAATTCTCACCCATCAGTCTGAAATGTCAGACACAGCTAGGTTAGAATAAATTATGGCTTGAGACAGTTGTGAATCATGTTAACATTCCAGCAATACGGTAAGACAGTTACATGTCTCTTAAAACTTCAAGATGTCTAAATCTACTAGGGATATAACCCTATATAGTAAAAAAAATATAGCTGCTATCAAGTTGCATATGGTGGGGTAAAAAACTTTCCCCTTCTTCCCTTCTAGGTTCTTTGGCTGGTCTAATAATTAAATTGACATAAGAGAGCTTAACAGGAGAAAAACAAATTTCATATGTATGGGAGCCCTATAAATCAATGAAACTCCCTGGCTGCCAGGTAACTGAGATTTATACAACCATCCTGATCTAAGGTGAAGGGGGTAAGGGTCTGGATTCAAAGGGAAAGAAGACAATTCACAGGAAGATGAGAAGAGCAAATGTTTGGTAAACAGATGTTTGCCATGATATAAAAAGCTATCTCTGAGGGTAACTCTCTTCCTAGTACAGGACCCCTATCTAATTTTTTTAGGCAGTTGTGGGGGAGGTAAGAAGCTCTGCATGAATATGCTGGGCCTCAATTGTCTTCAGCTCAAAATAATCCATATGCAAAAGTGGTAGATTCTGGGGTGACATGTTCTGTTCCCCATCGTTATGGCAAATATAGGCTTTGTATTTTGAACAACAAATATAGCTAAGTCTACCTTGTAATTCTCTCTCTTAGAATTTCTTTCTACTTATCACTACATATACAGATACATGGAGACAGATTGAGACAATCATCTACTTCATTAATGATAGCAACAAAGAAAGTTTGTAACAAGATTAATAATTATTGAAAATATGTTAAATTAAAACCTTGTATTCCCTCAAAAAAGAAGACCATGGAATTAATTATACATAGTTATGCATTGCCATCCATTAGAAGAAATTATGGGTTAAAGAATGGCTATAGTTCCTGCTCTGTGAACTGACAGTAAATGTCATAACCTGGTATGGATTTCTTACAGAAGAGAACAAATACCAAATATGTCATGACAATTTCATATATACATGTGTGACAAGACATAGAGATCCTTTGAACTTGTGAAACTTCCAAAGACTCTAAAATAAAGCCCAATTAATTGTGTAAGTGATAACATAAACTTCATCTATTGAGACTGGGAAAGGAAATGATAATCCCTGATATTTTAAGCAAATATCATGGTATATATTAGTTAATCAAGAAGAGTCATTAGTCAATGTGCCATACTTCATACTTTCAAAAGGAAGTAGGAGAGTCTTCCTAAGGGAAGACTATAACAGGTGTGAGTTGGTATCTCATTGTAGTTTTGATTTTCATTTCCCTAATAGCTAGTTTTTCATATGTCTTCTTGGGAGAATGTCTGTTCAGGTCCTCTGCCCATTTTATAATCGGATTGTGTGTTTATTTGGTGTTGAGTTGAGTTCTATATACATTTTGGATATTAACCCCTTGTTGGAGCTGTTGTTTGCAAATATCTTCTCCCATTTGTTTGTTTGCCTTTTTGGTTTTGTTGGTGGTTTCTTTTGCTGTGCAGAAGCTTTTTAGTTTGATATAGTACCATTTATTTATTTTTGCCTTTACTTCTCTTGCATTTGGGGTCAAATTCATAAAATCCTCTCTGAAATCAAGCTTCATAAGTTTAGTACCTATGTAATTTATACTATTGTCTGTCTATGAGTTTGTTTTTCTTGTTTGTTCATTTGTTGTTTTTAGTTTTATATCCCACATATGAGTGAAATCATATGGTTTTTGACTTTTTCGGTCTGACTTCTTTGCTTAGCATGATATTTTCAAGATCCATCAATGTTGTTACAAAATGATAGTAGTTCATCCTTTCTTATTGCTGAGTAGTATTCCACTGTATATGGGTACCACATCTTTTTAAAATTTTTTTATTGATTAAGGTATTACAAATGTGTCTTTATCCCCCATTGTCCCCTCAGCCCCCCAGTCTTGCCCTCACCCTCATGCCCTATTGCACATCTTCCTTATCCAATCATCTATCAAAGGACATAGGGTTGTCACATTGACTAAATGAATTAATACTTGTAAAACACTTGAAATTGTTCTTAAATTATACAGCATTCAACAAATTTAACTACTATTCTTACTTATAGTCTTCTACTGTTACTGGGCAATTAAAAGACAGAATTATAAATGTAGTTGTTGAAAATCTAAGAATAAGTGAATAGAAATGCAAATAAATACTGCAATAAAACTGGCTATGACAGAAACAAAATAAGTTATTTTGAGGCAAGTTATTATATCTCTTCAATTCTCAATGTTAATGAAATGTAATAATCCCTGATATTTTAAGCAAATATCATGGTATATATTAGTTAATCAAGAAGAGTCATTAGTCAAAGTGTCACAGTTTCAAAAGGAAGTAGGAGAGTCTGTTACAATGTTACATTTATTCTGCATATTTCAACTTTGTTTTTAGTATAGAAGTATTCATATTTTAATATCTTTTGCTTTTTTATATTTTAAAAGTTTTTTTTTCAATTATCTCCTAGAGACTTGGGTATATCAGAGTACAATTTTCATAGATAGGACAGTTCTCCCTCATTGTTTAAATTAGAATGAAATATGTTTGGATCACAAGTAGGAGGTTTAGAAATCATTGACTAAATTTCTGGAACAACTAATGATTTTCTTCTCCATGAAGACAGACTCTTAAAGACAACAGATTTCCAGGTTAAACACAAGTTTCAAGAAAACTGTTAGTACAGAAAACAAGGGTTTATTATTATTATTATTATTTAATCCTCACCTGAGGATATTTTTCCATTGATTTTTAGAAAGAGTGGAAGAGAGAGGGAAAGACAGAGAGAAATAACTATGTGAGAGAAACACCTGGATTGGTTGCCTTCCACTAGCACCTTGACCAGGAACTGGGCCAGGGAGGAGCCTGAAACCAAGGTGCATGCCCTTGACTGGAATCGAACCCAGGACCCTTCGGTCTGCAGGCCGATGCTCCATCCACTGAGCCAATCCAGCTAGGGCAAGAAAACAAAGGTTTTTAGAATTGTCTTGCAATCATATCATCTTACCAAAAGAGGAAAATACACGTTAACTGAAATTGTTTTTAAATTTGGGGATATTAAATATGTTCAGATGTTCATAACAATACAGATAATATTTCTGATAAGCTGCATATTAAAATGGTCTGGAATTTGAAAATAATTTCTAAAAATGATAGTAGATTGGATTCTTGAATATAATTATTAATTAAAGAGATTAGTGGAGTGATCTCATATAGTAATTACCATGGCATAATGATATTTTGAAATTATATTATTTCCATAGCATTTCACAAGTACTAGAAAATAAAGGTGTGCTTTTTTTCCCTTCAGAAAGATATAAAAAGTGAGATGGGATGATAGATGTAGGGAAATGAGGACAAAATGACACTAAATTTCTTCTTGCAAAAACAATAAGTGAGCCCTGGCCGGTGTGGCTTGACTGGTTGGGGGTGTGCAAGAGGCAGCCAATGGATGTTTCACTCTCACATCAATGTCTCTCCCTTTCTCCCTTCCTCTCTCTTTAAAAATTGATTTAAAAATAAGTAAAAATTTTTATAGTCAGTCTATTGTTTATTTGCATAATCTTTATTTCTGGTTCTTTAAAAATATAAATAAATGCTATAGATTATTACATTATTTGGAGATAGATATAGCTGTATAGATAGATATAGTTATAGATGATATACATAGAGATAGATAGAGATAGAGATAGAGATAGAGATAGAGATAGAGATAGAGATAGAGATAGAGATATACTCTGCACCATCCATCAGGATCTCAAGAACATGCCTATAGGATCATTTTCATACATATTGGTCAGTGAAATTCATAGATGTTGAAGTTACAGGAGTGGAAATTGGTTTTGGCACTTAGTTTCAATGCTCTTAAATTCACCTTTTTTCATTTGTAATGGCTGGTGCTCTTAAGTGATTTTGTGACCTTTTGCTTAAAAGAAAAGATATCTGCTCCCCATCTTCACGTTTAGGTAATCCTATGTTTAAGTGTTATAGCATATGAACCAGAAAGCTCTTATTCCATTTTATCACTGAATCAAAAGGAAATAAATACCTAGTGACACTAGCACATTACACTAACTCATGCCAGGCTTATTTTTCCAAGAGACTCATATTTCCAGAACATAGCTTAGAAATATGAAAATATTTTTAAAGCTTCTGAGCATTTGAAATCAATGTCATACTTTCAATATCCTTAACATAAAGAAAATCCTCTTATACCTTCTTGCCTCTTCCTTCAAATATTTTTATGATGTTTGGTTTTTCAGATTGTTTTACTAAGGAAGCTTAGGAAAGCGTGAAGCTGCAGCTCAAAAATTGGCACACTGTTGATTGTCATAAATCCTGGAAGTGTATGAGTATCAAAAATCAATTATAATATTTTGAGAAAAAAGACAATCTAGAAGAGCAATGTGGGTCCATTTCAGGTGGGGATAAGAGTCACACAGATTCTAACTCCCCCCTCAGGTTATCACTGCCTTTTAACAATGGTAAAATTAATCAATGCACATACTTCTTAAAAATATGTTTTTATTGATTTTAGAGAGAGAGGAAGGGAGAGGGATAGGGAGATATACACATCGATGAAAGAGAAATATTGATTGGCTGCCTCCTGCATGCCCTCTACTGAGCCCGCAACCCAGGCTTGTGCCCTGACCAGGAATCGAACCAGTGACCTCTTGGTTCATGGGTCAACGCTCAACCACTGAGCCACACTGGTTGGGTGATGCACACCCTTTTAATCTTCATTTTCTGTAAATAGTTCACAATTAATTTTGATAGATATTTGAAATCATCATAGTATTATTAAAATGCTTCTTAGATTTTTTTTAAATTAAGACTTTGGTAATTAAAGGGTAAATTTGAATTATCTAGACAATTCATTTAGCCTAGAGTGAAATTACTCTGCTCTTGGTGGGTCTGATATTATAGAACATTTCATGTTTCTTGGTTATAGATGAGAAATGATGCATGTGATAACATCCTTACCTGTGTTGGACACAGTACACTAAAGGCATAGTTTATGAAAAAAGCACCACCGCTGGAAGCAATGCCAGCAGCTTAGAAATGCTTTAGTCCTCATAGCTTTGTCTTCCACACAAAGCAAACAAAAATATCGAAGCCTTTTAAAATCATTTTGTGTGTGTATTTGCCAAATGGCATGTTGTTTGTGTCTTTCATTCTCTGATGTCCCGGATGCTATAGAATCATTTGATATTTCTGGATGCTGTCTAGTCTAACTCTCTCACTAGATAGATGAGGAAAAAGACCTAGAAAACTCAGGATATATTTTCATGCACTTATTAACTCTGGATGGAACTAAAATCTATATTTCTTCACTTCCAACTTTTTTTTTCTATTTCACTATGACTCTAAGTTGAGCCTTTGAAGAAATATATCTAATTGATATGGGTCCACAAGGCTTAGATAGCTCAGAAAGAGATTCTTTCCTACCCCTGGAACAAAAGCTTTATTCCTTTGAACTGAACTAAGTCCTTTGCCCCTCCTCCAGAGTAGACTGGAGTTTATTTCCTGGTTTTATTCAATTCAAAGCTACATCTCTGAAGCTACATTACTAGCCAGAGTTCGTAATGATTTCTTCATCTGGCCAGGACCAGCATCTGGGAGTTAATGTGTCCTGAGTAATTCCCATGCATTAACTAACTCATTTAATCATGTCATCTAGGACTATTATTCCCCTTTTTTGCAAATTAGGAAACTGAAGCAAGGGGGGAAGCTTAAATACATTGACTATGATCACATCACTAGTATGGGGACAAACTTGGACCCATATCCAAGCAGGTGAGCTTCAAAGGCCACACATTTTAACCACTCCCCAAAACGACCATTCAGAGGCTTATGGCTGAATCGTGAATGGTATCCACACAGATAGGAGGTGAATTTCTATATTTTATTAAGAAAAACTTAATTAAACTAAGTACTATAGGAAGGAAGATATGTAATTTTTATGTGAGTAAAGTCCTTTTCTATTTTGTTCTCCAGTCAGTTGTCAATCTATTTGATCAAAATTGGAAAAAAATAGCAGTACCTAAAATGGGCCAAACCCACTCTAGTGGGGCCCAACACATAGAAACAACTAAATATGTAAGCATGTGTGCCAGATGGTAAGAAGAACCACAAAGCAGAGGGTCAATTTTACTTGAGTAATCAGGAAAACCATATCTGCATTTGAGATATTGTAGTTACTTCACTATTTCTGGCTGAATGATTGTATTAACAACAGTGTCTGATATTTACCACACCCCTGATCTACCAATGTCATTAGTCTTATATAGCTACTAGAGGCCCGGTGCACAACATTCATGCACTGGAGGGGGGTCCCTCAGCCCAGCCTGCGCCCTCTTGCAATCTGGGACCCCCAAGGGGTCCTTAGTGCTGCCACGGAGGCAGGAGAGGCTCCCGTCACCACCGCTGCACTCACCAGCCTTGAGCCGGCTTCTGGCTAAGCAGCGCTCCCCCTGTGTTGAGCGTCTGCCCCCTGGTGGTCAGTGTGCACCATAGCGACCAGTCATTCCTCCAGTCGATTTGCATATTAGCCTTTTATTATATAGGATGTTTGGGGCACAGGAAAGAGATCAGCCTTAGATGGTAGTGTCTTGCTCTCCTTGAATTGATTGGAGTCACCTTCTCTTTGGGCAAGTCCTATTATCTAGTGTTGCTGGTTATGGTCCTATGATCACATCCTCTTGCCAGACCTTCACCTCTGATGCAGTTATCTTTAAAACCCCAATTCTCTGATGATCCACTCATTAGTTCAGCTTTTGTCTAACGTTTCATAGTGGGTGGGGAAATAGCACATAGCAGCCTCTGAATCACTCATATACAAAAAAAATAAGCCATGTTAGAGAATGACTGTGAAGGGAAACAAAGCAATTTGTGCTGTATCTTAGCAGGGATTTGGGTTACACAGTGGACGCATTTGTCAAAAGTTAGTAAGTGTACACTTAAAATTTGTGCACTTCATTGTGTACCTTATTGTATGTGACTTTTACCTCAGAAGAAATATTAATTACAAACAAATAAGCATATTCACACTGGAATGTTTAGTGGAGATTTGTAGAAAAATCTGCGATTCATTTTGCAATGCATCAATGAATAAAATGACTGCATAAAGATATGAATAGATGATAAACACATGTAGTCAAATGTTAATGATATGATTTATGGAGGGGGTATGCAGATGTTTACTGTAAAACTTTTTCACCTATGCCCTAAATTTGAAATTTTCCATAATAAAATGTTGGAGAGAGTGCTAAACAAGGGAGATCTAGTGCATTATCCCAGGGATTTTTAACGTGGAAAAACTGTACTCTACAGGGTCCATAGTTAGAATTCATGGGGTCTATACAATTGATTAGAAAAAGTCTACATCTTTATTTTCACAAATATCCAACTGAAGTTTGGCAATTCCTCCGATTATAAATTTAGGCAGCATGCCACAGTAGCTTTAACAGTACTTATGAGCTTTTCACCAATGGATATAATTTTTACATCACACTACGAACTTGAATTAGTTTCTCCCCATCACTATTTTGAAATTATAGAGATTTTTAGATCTACCACTAGTTCTTAGTATTTACTGTCTTAACTAAAAGCAAATATATTGCAATTTCACTTGTTTAAATTATTTTGTTAACTGTAGTTTAATATAATTGGTTTCCTTTGTAATCTAATAGATCATATATTATATATATTTAAAGACATTATTTTGAGAAGTCCAAAAACACCAGGTTCAAAACAGTTTAAGATCCCTTGAAAGATCATTTGCAATCTGCTGTTCTTCCCATGAATGTCAAATGTGGAATCATAAAGGATGTGGGCCTTCTATGGAAGCTTTACAGCATCCTTCAGTCTAGGCCTGGAAATGATGATCCCAACCCCTAAGAATCTGATGCCTTATTGTTCAAATTCAATTGTAAAAGCAGTCAAAGTCCTTTTCACATTATTACTTTCTCTATCTCTTCCCCATGCAGTATGTGGAGGACATACTCACACTAAAACACATTTCTTTTTTATTTGGAATTCAAATTTACCTAGGCACCCTGTATTTTATCTGGCAACCTTACTCATAGGACCCAGAGTACCCCATAGATATCTAAGTCAAAATATAAAAACTTCATCAGGTGACATCAGCATGCAGGTAGAACTGGGTGGGTTTGGATCTGGCAATGGAAATCTGGCATCTCCCAGCAACTAGGTGTTCTGGTTGGCACTAGTCACTATTTCATTAAATTCACAATTATTTCATCATGTGGTTTCAAAGTGGATTGACTTGTTTGGACCTTACTCATTGCATTATGATCAAGCTTTAGTGTTGCTGAGTTCTTTATATTGATTCACTCATTTAAACATAATAAGATCTCAGAGAGCTGGGCATGTTTACCCCAATTTATAGAGGTCAATAAACTTGTCCTTATTCACACAATTATTCATTATCAGAGGCAAGGATTTAATCTAAATCTGTCTGGTTCAGGCTTTTCCACATATTACATTGCTTCTCATGTAAGTCAGAAAATGTCAGAAGTAGAGCAAGTATGCTAAGTGTGTTAAATAATTTCATATTTTAATGGAGGGCAATAATAGGGCCAAGTTTCAAAATGTTTACAAATGTGTAGTCCCACTGGAACTAAAGAAGAATTAAATTAAAATTGTCTCTTTTGTTTAAGCATCAAAACTGATTATACTGACAAAGCAACATTTTCTCCCTAGCATTAGAAAATGCAATGAGAGAGGTGATAAAAATCAACAAAGATAAAATGTGTACAAGTTTGTTCATAAATTAAGTGTATTAAAACATCAGAAACCCCAACATAATAACAGTGGATGGAAAATCCTAATAATTGACATGCAAAATAACAACAGACCAGAAAGCAGTGATTATAAGAGAAAACCAAATAATACACAAAAAGTAAATAAATGCAGACTATGGATTTAACCAATGAAAAACATAGCTGAATGGCTGCATATATAAAGTCTTCTTTGTGTATTAGAAAATCATATCTCCAAGAAAAACCAAAACTGTGGGTGACCTTAGAGGGGATGAAATATTATAAAAGCAAAGGACACATATGCTTGCTGAGTAGAATGACAATTACTTTGAGCTTTTAACTGCATCATGCTGTCATAGTAATCATCCTGCTTTTGTTTAAAAAAGGAAAACACTTCCAGAGACTAAAGGAGTCTTTCAAAAGAGATACTTTGCAATTCCAGCCAAACATCAAAGGAGTATCCTTATTGTGTACAACATAGCGGCTTTGGTAAATGTTGGGTATTGACAAAAAGGTGTGTGTGAGTAAAGGGGTATGTGTGTAAATTAAATATTTTAAATAAAGTAGTGGAGGTCTTTTAAAGAACCACTTGATTGTTCAAAAATATATTATTACTTTAAAATGTGACTAAGATACCAATAATTTGACTCTACAAATTTTGGATTTTAAGAGCTACCTTTTACAATAAGGCAAGTCTTTATAACAACAGAAACACTTATAGTATTGTTTTTCTTTTTGCTTAATTCATGTATGTCCTTTGGGTAGCACATATTTTAATTTCTATATATTCATCATTATGTAACAAACAGAATGAACCATTATAGCAATTCCTGGAATGGGGCAAGTTATATTTATATATTACAACTATATGAATATTCTTATTGTGGTTATATATCATTTGTTATAGAGGTGTGAGTAAACAACCAGATGGCCATATATATATTTATGTATAACACACACCCATAGTTCTGAATGATAGAATTTTCATAGGAGTTGTTTCTATATTAGCTTTGCTATATTGACTCGTGATATACCAAGCATTTTCTTACATGCTAAATATGGACAAAGCCAAAAAAAAATTTAAAATGATAAAATTTTAATCTACCAAATTACTGATATTTCTTCATGGTGACAAATAGTGAATTTCATCTTTATAATGTTTTATAAAATGACTCCTCTGGATGTTCTTCCTTCACTACTGACACTTCTAACTGGGTGTGTACCTAGTCCCCAAAATACTACCATGCTAACAACTGGCTGTCTGCAATAAGAGATAACCTGAAAAATCACAGGTAGTGTAATTAAGCCCTACGATGTCTGTTAATGGTGATTGACATACCTGACTATTCACTTCTGCACTCTGTGACATGGACTCTGAAATTTTAAATTATAGATCAGTGTAAAAATTCTCAATACAAGCCATATAGCTGAATCACAAGAAACACATTTGCCTTAATTGCTCCTTGGCTTACAAAAAACAGAGTCCAAAGATGAGATCCCAGTATAAAGCTCCACAGGTGTGCTCAGTGTGTGCTCATGATTGGCAGGTGGCTTTAGACTTCCATTTTTCTCCATGTATACCCTGACATTTGACCTTTAACTTTAGACATAGACCCTATGTCAAATACCCCTGACTCTAGCTTGGTAAACCTCTTACTTGTTTGGGTCTTAGTTAAATAACTTAGTTAATTTAATTTGGTTTTAGTTTCTGCTTTCTCTCCTTGGCTAACACCTGTAAGTTGTTATCCCAATGCCTAGTTCTCCATGCTCAAACAAACAAACAAACAAACAAAACCCCCAAAACAAGCTTTCATTCTTCAGGATATTTTGTTGCATCTCAAATATAATAATTCCCTGGATTTTCTATCATCTTAAAATTAGGAAAACAAACTATCAAAAGCCTGATGTTTGCATTGAAAGTTTATTGTTGTTAATTTTGATTACTTATATTTTAGCCTTCTAGAAATATGTTAAGAGCCTCATAGGCAATATCTTGAAAATTAAAATTTTAACTATCAATCTTTATATCTAGCAGGCATGGCAATATTGCTAAATAATGCTAGGTATCATTTAAATATATGAAGGATTTTAGTAACAGTTTCAGGCAGAAGTGTTGAGTCAGAATGCTCAGAGCTGGCAAAGGAACTACTATGTTATTCAGGTATGACCCTAACACCTTTAAATCCCAAGGCCTGGCTCACATTATTGAATCATTGTTCCAGAGGCATAAAGGTATTCAGTATTAAAAGCATTAATATTTTATTTTTTGCCTCCCAGCTAAAGCATTCCTCCCACCACTGTGCATCATAAAGTCATGCTGATAAAGGGTGGACAGGTGTAGGCATATTATTCGGTTCACTTCTTCCTAGTTAATTACCTTTATGGTTCAAATACCAAGTGATAATAGGAAAGCGTGATAAATAGCTATCCATTAAAATGCTTGGATTATTATAAAAAATGACTTCTTTTCTGCCAGCCAATTCTCAGCATATTATTTACCCCATAATGTGTTGTCTTCAAAACAGGGCATAGATATTTTTCCTTATCAGAGGCATATGAGATAATACCTCAGGCTAGTTACCACATGCCAATAAAAGATTTGATACAATTGGTACTTTAACATGTAATTTACTTTTAACTGTTCATTATTAATTTAAGATTAAATTTATACATGCATTTTATTTTAAATTCATGGATTATAAAAGTATAGAAAACATGTCTGCCCAGTAAAATTTATTAATATTGCTAAAAATGGTTTTAGATATTAGGATTTAGGGGTGCTGCTATTTTTGTTGTGTATATTCATTTACAAAAATTTTATCTTTATTGTTGAAAATATTACAGATGACCCCTCTTCCCCCATTGACCCCTTCTAGCCCACACCTGCCCTTTAAAATTATTATTTTTCATAATGGTTTCCATGTGAGTAGAATTAGGGTTAATCATAGTATGTGTAAACTGAAGAATTAGAATGGGCTTCTTGAAGAAAGGACACTGGTCAGTTTCTGAGAATATTGAAGGACAAGAGCTGAGTTGTTTTGTGGTAGGCAGAATAATGGTCCTCCAAATATACCCATGTCCTAATACTCAGAACAATGATGTCAATATATCATGTTACATGGCAGAGGGGAATGAAGATTTTTAATCAGTTGACATTAAGATAGGGAGAGGCCCAGCTGATGTGGCTCAGTGGTTAAGCATCAACCTATGAACCTGGAGGTCATGGTTCGATTCCTGGTCAGGGCATATGCCTGGGTTTCGGGTTCATCCTCCAGTAAGGGGCGTGCAGGAGGCAGCCAATGTTTCTCTCTCATAATTGATGTTTTTATCTCTCTCTCTCCCTCTCCCTTCCTCTCTGAAATCAATAAAAATATATTTTTAAAAATAGGGAGGGTATCCTGTATTATTAGGTGGGTCCAATGTAATCACAAGGTTCTTTGTAAATGAAATTGGAAAGCAGAAGAGGAAGTTAGAGATCAGAGAGGTGTAACATTGCTGGCTGGAAAGATAGAGGAAGGGAACCACAGGCCAAAGAATATAGGTTGCCTCTAAAAGCTTGAAAAGGGAAAAAAATATATTTTCCTCTTGAGTCTCCAGAAGGAACATAACCCTACTGAAATCTTGATCTTAGCCCAATGAAACCTATGTCATAGTTGACTACCTAACTGTAACACTATATGTGTCTTTTGTTTTAAGCCAGTAAGTTTGTTATAATTTGTTACAACAGCAATAGAAAATGAATGCAGGTATGTTATTTTTTAAAGAGATATCATTATTCTCCTTTCTGTTAGCCACTGAGTTGGAAATGTGTCCAAGGAACCTTACATTTTAAGGTTATGTACAGAAGACAAACTTGGCCCTTATATGATTGATCCTTACTGGAAAAGGGCATAACTGTATGAGAGGAGCAGTAAGCTATACTCTACCAGTGTTTTTTAAAAACAACATCATAGGCTTCCATTTCTGGGAGGTCACTGTTTGATTCTCGGCCAGGGCACATGCCCGGGTTGCAGGCTCGATCCCCAGTGTGGAGTGTGCAGGAGGCAGCCAATCAATGATTCTCTTTCATCATTGATGTTTCTATCTCTCTTTCTCCTTCTCCCTTCCTCTCTGAAATCAATAAAAATATCTTTAAAAAATAAGAGAGATAAAAAAAAAAAAGCCGAAACCGGTTTGGCTCAGTGGATAGAGCGTCGGCCTGCGGACTGAAAGGTCCCGGGTTTGATTCCGGTCAAGGGCATGTACCTGGGTTGCGGGCACATCCCCAGTGGGAGATGTACAGGAGGCAGCTGGTCGATGTTTCTCTCTCATCGATGTTTCTAACTCTCTATCTCTCTCCCTTCCTCTCTGTAAAAAATCAATAAAATATATTTAAAAAAAAATAAGAGATATAGCAAAAATTATCAATACCAGGAATAAAGGAAATGAAATCACTATGGATCCTTTATATATTAAAAAGATAATGGGGGGGTGTCATAAATGACATGTCAACAAATTCAACAATTTAGATAAAATGGATAAATTCTTTAGAAGAATATAACTGACCAAAACTGATATGATATGAAAAAAAATCTGAGTATATATGTTTGTATATATGTGTGTTATAAAAACTGAATTCATAATTAAAATTACTTATTGAAAGAAAAATTGACATTCTGAAAACTATACCAGCAAATTCTAACAATAAAAAAACAACCCTTATACTAGTACAGACATGGTCAGGTCTGCATGATCCTTATGTCAAACCCTGACTATAAATTAAACTATACATCCACAAAATGACCCATAAGAGAACGTTCCTAGCATCTTTTTTCATAATAAACAAAAACTTGAACAACCCAAATGCCCATCAACGGGTGAATGTATGAAAAAAAAGTGTTATATTTGTTCATAGAATACAACTCAGTAACTAAAAGGAATGACCTACTCATTTAAAAAAAATGGATGATTCTTACAGACATTATGTTGAGCCAAAGAAGCCAGACAGTTCAGGGAAAAAGGAGACATATGTAATACTTTAAACAATAAAAAATACATAAATAAAAAAAGACATACCCTATTATTTTATGTTATTACTGGTCAGTCCTAGCATGCAAAACTAATCTATAGTGATAGAAATCAGAAAATTTTGATTCTAGATGTTGGGAGCAGTGAATGTGGGGTCTGCCTGGAAGGAACATGAAGACACTTTATGTGGTAATAGAAATGTTTTAATTGGTGGATATATAAACTTTCTAAACTTATCAAACTGATTAAGCAAAGTCTGTACTTTTATTATATGTCAATTATAACTCAATTTTATAAAATTCTTGAAAAAAGTATAAGCAGGAGGACTCTTGTGCTGACGCAAAGCTGAATTGTGGGGTCCTTGAAATTGGGCAAGGGGATAGAAAACAAAATTACTACTTCTTTTTAAAAAATATATTGTTATCGATTTCAGAGAAGAAGGGAGAGTGAGAGAGAGATAGAAACATCAATGATGAAAGAGAATCATTGATCGGTCGCCTCCTGCATGCCCCCTACTAGGGATCAAGCCCACAATCCAGCCATGTGCCCTTGACCAGAATCAACCTGGAACCCTTCAAACTGTAGGCCAATGTTCTATCCACCGAGCCACATCAGCTAGAGCAGATTTACTACTTCTTTTTGGCAAACCTCCTTTGGTGTTTTATAATAATATTAGAGGCCTGGTGCACAGAATTTGTACACTTGGGAGGGAGGTTGTCCTGCAGCCTGGCCTGTGCCCTCTCGCAGTCTGGGAGCCCTTGAGGAGTGGGCTTAAGCCATCAGTCAGACATCCTTAGTGCTGCCATGGAGACAGGAGAGTCTCCTGTCACCACTGCTGCGCTCGCCAGCCATGAGCCCAGCTCAGGGCTTCTGGCTGAGTGGTGCTCCCCCTGTGAGAGTGCACTGACCACCAGGGGGCAGCTTCTGCGTTGAGCGTCTGCCCCCTGGTGGTCAGTGCTCGTCATAGTGACCGGTCGTTCTGCCATTTGGGCGATTTGCATATTAGCCTTTTATTATATAGGATGTATTAGAATTTATCAGTGCCTTAATATAGAATCTCTTCAGGTATGTAAGTCACAAGATTTTAGTGGGTGATGTTCCTATATATTTTTAAACAATTCATTGTATTAGGGTATGATTGACATACAAAAAGCTATACATATTTAATGTATACAACTTAATAAGTTTAAGGATAAGTAGATGTATGTGAAACTATCACCACATGCTATAAATATATCTACCACCTCCAAAAGTTTGTTCCCACTTTCTTCACTATTATTTTTGTGTGATTAACTATGATTTCAAATCAAGAGAAAAATTGTGAGCCAAAAACTATCCCAAAACCCTCTTTATTGCATTTGCTTCTGCAATAAATATTATTGGTGTTCCAAAGTTGAAATCCAAATATGATTTTAATTGTGATCTAGGCAGATTATGAATTTTTGTTTTAACTTTGTAAATCAGTGGTTCTCAACCTGTGGGTCGCGACCCCTTTGGTGGTCGAACAACCCTTTCACAGGGGTCACCTAAGACCCTCCTGCATATCAGATATTTACATTACGATTCATAACAGTAGCAACATTACAGTTATGAAGTAGCAACGAAAATCATTTTATGGTTGGGTCACAACATGAGGAACTCTATTTAAAGGGCCAGAAGGTTGAGAACCACTGTTGTAAAGTAACATATAGGTGCTCAACTTTTTTTAAAAAATTAAGTATACCAAGATATATAAATTTCAAATGAATCTTTACTTTCTCAGTGATGTCCTCCAAAATTTCACTTCCAGAGTCTTTAAAGAGTCTTTTTAAAAGCCTTTAACATGTTGCATGTATTCTTTCCGGCCTTGTTTATGGGCACAAATGGTTAGGATTCTTCCGTAGTAAAATAGACAATAGGCATTTTTAGTATAACATTAAATTGATGGGTTTGCTCTAGCCCGTCAAGACATACTGGTACAGCCTACAACAGTGACAAAGGCAATCCTTACTTAGAATTTACTTTACTTTCACAGTTATGCCCTGATCACCTAAAGGGAAATGCTAAACTAAGCTTGGCACTAGTGTAGATTTATAAATTAAAAAGACAGGCTCCCTCGCTTTGCATCACTTTGTATACTTCATCCCATTTCCTTCACATGATCTCTCTCATTTGTGGAATATAATGAACATCATAAACTGATGAACAAAAATAGATCCAGAGACAGAGAGGCATTGAACAGACCGTCAAACCTCAGAGGGAAAGCAAGGGAGGGTGGAGGGAGGGGTGGGGTAAGAGATCAACCAAAGGACTTATATCCATGCACATGAACATGACCAATGGACACAGACAATAGGGGGGTGGGGGCATGTGCTGGGGGGTAGTAGTGGGCAGGGAGAGGTCAATAGGGGAGAAAGGAGACATATGTAAATCTTTCAACAATAAAGAATTTTTAAAAATCAATAAAAACATTTTTTTAATAAGGCAAAAATGTTAGCACTTGGAGGGTGTGAGAAAGTAGTATTTGCACATTTAGATTTATTAATTATTAATAAATATTTGCTGAATGGGAAAAAAAGACAGGCTCTTCTTTCAAGGAATATGCAATCTAGTAAGGGAGGAAAAGAGAAGTAAGAAATGACCTTGATATAGTGAAATAAGTCAAACACCAAAGAGGAAGAGTTGTCTTATTTCACTTTGGCTATTCCAGCCGATACATAGGAAACATTGGCAAATTTTGAAAAATTGTGGTTGTCTTTGCAATTAGAATTTGCTGGTTCCCAATAAGAAAGCTTCTGCAGTGTACTATGGGGATGGATAAAGTCTAGTCAACAGCACTGATTGTTTAAGCCTAGGCATCTGCATAAGTGGTCAACCATCTCTCACTTAGTTGCCAGTACAATTATTCATAAAAATTTCTAGAGATCTCTGTGATTCATATGGTCTGGCCTGAAACATCTAGGTGGGTTTTTGTGTGTGTGTGTGTGTGTTGTGTGTGTGTGTTTCTATAGAGTTCTGTAGCTTGCCCAGGTTATACTATAAAATATTGCACAAAATAAGAGCTTTATCACCAGTTCCTCTAGCAAGATAAAGTGTTAACATGATTCTTTTGTCTAGGTATTGTTACTATGTGACAAATAGTGTTCCCCCAATGCAGCCACTTAAAACAAACATAATATGCTCATAGATTCTATGGTCAGGAATGCAGACAGGATGCACTGATAATGGCTTACCTGTGTCCCAAAATGCCTAGGCCAGTCGTCGGCAAACTGTAGCTCGCGAACCACATGCGGCTCTTTGGCCCCTTGAGTGTGGCTCTTAGGTATCTTCACTCCCATTTCTTGTGCTGGATGTCACCTAGGACTACAGCTGTGTCTGTTGACTTAAACACCGAAGCAGAGCTCTTCCATGTATCCTGGACATCCTTAAAGCATGCTGACCTCATGGTAGTCAGACTTCTTACATGACAGTTCAAGGCTCCAAAAATAAATGCCCCATTGAACATGGTAGCAGCAGCATTGTCTTTAATGACCTGGTCTCCAAAGTCATATCAGAGATATCATAAAATTACCACATTTTATTGTTTATAAGAGTCACTGAAGCCAGCCTAGGTTCAAGGGAACAGGACTTATATCTCATTTATTGATGCTAGATATGTCAATGAATTTGAGAACATCTTAGGAAATTGCTACATCTACAAATGACAAATTAGGGAAACTTCTCATTTCAATGAGAAAAATAATATAAGTAAAAAGCTACCCTCAATGAAAGTCAAATTTTGGAACAAAGGAATTACATGGAAAGGGAATATGCTACAGTACAGCAATCTTAAATCAACCACTGTGATGTCATTTTTGTACATATTACATCAACCAATCCAAACTCCTACTGAGGGAGAGATATTAATGTTCCAAAACTATGTTTCCTTCCATTGTCAAAACTAGTGAGAGCCTGACAGCCATTACTGGGATACTTATAAAAACCATTGTGGCATTTTAATGTGTAAAGTTTAGGGAAGATTAAGTCTTCTGAATTCAAATTTTCTTTAAGATGATAATATATTACACTGGCAGTTATGAAAAGCTATGGAAATTGGCCAATGTCTCAGAATATAAATTAGTTCTAGAGTGTTTATGTTTTATTTTGCTTTGATTTTAGAGCTCTTAGAGTGCCAGGATATATAGTACACTATATCTTATGAGTTATGCAAAAAAGTGTAATAGATTGTGCCCCGCCCCCCACAAAATCCCCACTGTTTACTAGGGGAGAGAAGAAATATATAAAAAGTGTATATAAGCAAGGATGATGTGAGATAGTCAAGGAGTCACTGGAGATGATGCCATTGCATTGGGTAGACTCTCTTCAAAGTGCTAAAGCTTCTTAAGTTTATACAATTTGGCCCGCCAGTGTGCCTCACTGGTTGAGCATTGACCCTTGAACCAGGAAGTCACGGTTCCATTCTACATGCCCAGGTTGTGGCAGCTGGTCAATGATTCTCTCTCATCATTGATGTTTCTATCTCTCTCTCTCTTCCTTTCTGAAAACAATAACACAATATTTAAAAATTTTTATGCAATTGCAGATGAAAAGCCATGAAATAATTACTATGAAGATTGATTTTCTGATGTAATAATCAGATATTAAGTAGAAGCTGTTTCCCAATAGTAGAACCTTTACCCTTTTTAGCGAACATTTGATTAAGAATTTTCCTAAATTGTATTAGATGTCTTATATTATCTTTAAATTAACACACATGATAGCCCTGGCCAGTTTGGCTGAGTGGATAGAGTGTCGGCCTGTGGAACAAAGGGTCCCAGGTTTGATTCCAGTCGGGGGCGTGTACCTTAGTTGTAGGCTCTTCCTTGGCTGGGGCTCTTGTTGGGGCACATGTGGGAGGCAACCAATGATGTTTTCTTTCACATTGATATTTCTTTCTGTCTTTCCTTCTCTCTTCCACTCTCTAAAAATCAATGGAAAATATTCTAATAAATAAATTAATTAACACACATGATATAATTTAAACTTTTGAGAAACAAATATATTATTAAGTAAATCAATTATTACATTGTGATTTGAGTTCTGATACCCTCATCAGAAACAGATGTCATGAGATTACCTATACTTAATTTAGATGGTCTCAATCTAATACTATTATTTTTATATTTTAATTTTTTGTCTGTGTGGTGGAGAGAGTATTGGTGAAGATGAGATTTCTGAATGTTTTGAAAAAAAAAACAACTATAATCCTCATCACCTAGATTCACTAACATTGTGCCACTAATTGCTACATTTGTGCATAGTGCCTTTCTCTGTCTCTTTCTCTTTCTGTATTTTTGTACATATATGCATACACATGTTTTGTAGAACCATTTGAAAGTAAATTCTGATCTTACATATTTCAGAATAGATTTCCTGAGAACAAAATATATAACCAAACTATCATTATCACAAACACACAAATTTATTAATTTAGCAATATTTTATAATTGATTATACCAGTATTCCAAACAATGTTTTTATGCTTTTTAAAAATCCGGAATCATGTATTTCATTCAGTTATCATGTTTCTAAGGTGGCATTTAATCTATAAGGGTACTACCTCACTTGTCTTTCATTACATTGACATTTTGAAGGCATCCAGGGCAATTTGTTTTACAGAATGTCCTACAACCTGGATTTCTCTAATTGTTTCCACATGTTTAGATTCAGACTAAATACTTTTAATAAAATTTCTACAGAGATGATGTGTGTTTTCTTTTTTTCTTCACATCAAGGAGACACATAATGTCAGTTTGCCCTATTATTAGGAATGCTATGTTGATAACTCAATTAAGCTGGATTTCTCCACATTTATCTTTTGTAAGAGTACCATTTTCTTCTGCAGTTATATATCATCAGTGGGGTGATACTTTTATTTTTTTAAAATATATTTTTATTGACTTTTAGAGACAGGAAGGGAGAAGGAGAGAGAGAGATAGAAACATTAATGATTAGAGAGAATCATGGATCGGCTGCCTCCTGCACACCCCACACTGGGGGGTCGAGCCCATAACCTGAGCATGTGCCCTGACCAGGAATTGAACTGTGACCTCCTGGTTCATAGGTTGACACTCAACCACTGAGCCATGCCGGCCAGGTGGTACTTTTCAACATAGTTAATATTTAAGTCCCTAAGAATTTTCATCCAATGGTCACTTTGTTCGTTGCTCATTGTGACTTTCTAATTTTTTAATTTCATCTACTTTTTAGCAAATTATATATATATATATATATATATATATATATATATATATATATATGCCTAAGCAATCGTTATGACTGGATGACTAGATGACCAGACTACCGGCCGATAGCTATGACGTGCACTGACCACCAGGGGGCAGACACTCAATGCAGGAGCTGCCTCCTGGTGGTCAGTGCACTCCCACAGCCAACCTCCTGTGGCTGGCCAGCCTCCCATGGTCCCTCCCCCAGGCCCCAATCGGCCAATTGCTGGCCAGGCTGAGGGATCCCACCCATGCACAAATTCGTGCACCTGGCCTCTAGTTCTTCTATAAAGAGAAACCCTTCCTTCATTGTCCCCTCTTTTTGAGTACTACTATGGACTCAATAGATTTCCCCCCAATTGTCTGTCATAGCTGTTACTGTCACCGGATTTAGTTAGTGGGAGCCTGTTCAAGCTGACATATTCTCATTGATATTTGAGCAAGTCTTTGGCAAGAAGTTCTAAGCTCTTAGGTCTTTCCATATCTAGACTTACAGTCTTTTATTTGAGGAGCCCTGTTTTTGTTTTTGTTTTTGTTTTTAAAGGGTAATGGTATTTAGAAAAAAATACTTGGGTGTTAAATGGTGTGATAGTAGTCAATTTATTGCCTCTCAGTTCCAGTTGTTTACATCAACTGTGGTAATACGCAAAATTACTTTAAGCATTTCTCCTATAAAGTGAGCACGATGTTCAGCTTTCTCAGTAGAGGGCACTGGAGGGACATTGTGGAATAAAAGGGCCCTTCTGTGTCATGGCGCAACAGCAATACAGGTGGGGTGACTTAGGGTAAACCTGTACCCCAACCATGCACCCAGATGGCATGCTCCCTGATAACCTTGGATCCTTTGCCTGGCAAAACCAGTGCCCCAAGGATTCCTCCCTACCACAGTCAAATCCCTTACCCCATGCTGGTCACCTATGGCCCAGAGGGTTTTCACCTCCTTTGCAGTCACACCACTGGTTGCTGATTGGTTGCTGATTGTCCTGTTCTTTACCTGCATTGTGAAAGGTTGCTTCCTGCTTGTGTAGTGATTGTAGATATGCTCTGGCTTGGGCAAATCAGCAAACTTCTTTGCTTTCTAATGGACTGAATTATACCTTCACCAATGAGGTATGAAACCCAGTCTTGGGGAGGAGCTCCCTTCCAAGTTTGTTTTTTCTTGGGTACTCTACTGAATTTTCATATCTTATAGTCATCCCATATCCCAGTTTAATAATTCTTTTTATTATTATAATCTCCTCTTTATCTCCTGATTGGGCCCAGACTAATATAGAGATGTTTACTGCAATGAGTAGCATTTGATTTATGCAATCAGAGTAGACAGAGATTGAATATGTACATAAGGACCTCACACTGATATCTCAGATTCATAGTTGTGTCTCTATTTTCCTACAGTGAGAAACTTGGTTTATGATCAATATATTAATAATTTTCACTACCTTATGATGTACACAGTATAGTTTGAAATCATTATGCCAATGCCACTATCAACAACAAACTTACTATGTAAGATTTAAAAATATAGGTTTTGTAGATTTTGTCCTTAAAATATATCCAATAAGTATTTAGTCACAGTCACAGATAAGAAAAGAAATTTATCACTTTTTCTATGTGATTATATAATTGGTATGATACAGAGTTAGGCATATCTCTTTTATGTTTTCAATTTTAGGATTTGCTTAATTCCTTTTCTGATCTTTTTGAAATGTAAAATATTCATTGGTTCAAAGTAGGTGCTGCATTTTAAAGACTTTATAACTGTAAGTCTTCTCTCTATTAGACCATCAGCTATCTCAGGGAGGTGCTATGATTGCATCCCTAATAGCTCCATTATTCCCCCAAACATCATTATTTTCTACTTTTAATATTCTCTCCCCTGGGAAACAAAACATCCAAATTTGTTAAAATGGAAGTTAAACTCTGAGTAAATAGGCTCTATCTGAGAGCCTGAGGTGTTATTCTCCAAATAGCATGTTTTTAAAAACCTATTTGCGAAGTAATTTTAACATAGAAGGTTGCTCAAATATCTCTGAATATTCAGCAGTATTAATAATCATTGAGATTCCAAGATGATTAATTGTCAACAGATAAAATATTGTCATGCTTCAATGAAATGTTAAAATGACCTATAAAAGGATAAAAACATCAATGATGAGAGAAAATCATTGATCTGCTGCCTCCTGCACACCCCACACTGGGGATTGAGCCTGCAACCCGGGCATGTGCCCTGACCTAGAATCATGACCTCCTGATTCATAGGTCAATGCTCAACCACTGAGTTACGCCATCCAGGCTAATTTCCTACTCTTTAATGGTTCCAGCAACTAGAGTGCATTTGCCCTTAACAGGGCTAATCTGTCTTTTGATATAGTAATTTGATAAGAATGATTTATACAATTATATTCTGTTTTAGATATTTTTAAAATAATAAAATCTTATATGCAATTTTAATACTTATGATTACAATGAAAATTAGGTACCTCAGTATGCTACATTTAGTTTGGAATATGTGATGCATTATTTAATGCACAAAGAGATTTGAGGATGTGAAGTCTTATTTTAGCATGCCTTACCAGTCTACTATTTAAAAACATGCCCCAGGTATCAGTAAGATTTATTCCACATTTAAAAACCCCTGTAAACTTACTTCTAAACTATTTACAAATATTAAAACATATCACTGTGATATTAAAAGTCTGAGACTAAAAACTAATTTTATAAATAATTTGCCTTTGTGTTCACATATTTATAAATGAAAGACAACTATAAAATACCTTCAAAGCTAGACTATACAGGCAGGAAATCATTGCAAAGAAATGTTGTTCAATAAAATTTCCTAGTGTTTCTTAATTCAATTTCAGTTTGAACCATTTCTAAACTAAACAACCAACATTGCTAACCAGGTGTTGCAGTTGGATTTTAATAGCTTTTAGTTTGTTTTATGTGGGATAAAAATGGAAGCCCTATAATGGTAAAAGGATACTTGGTGTTCACACCTCATGGGTTTAAAGCAGGACTGGGCAAATGTTTTCTGTAAAAGGCTGGGGAGTAAATATTTTCAGCTTTGCAACTACTCAGTTCTGCTATGGCAGTTTGAAATCAGCCACAGACAGTGCATAAAACGAAGGGCATGGTGGTGCTCTAATAACACTTGATTTACAAAAACTGGCAGCATGCTGATTCCTGAATTACAACATAGAATGCAAGCACACAAGATAAAATGATTATATTTGTCATATAGATGCTGAGGCTTGAGCCAAAGGGTGATTTCTACATCTGAAGGCTACTAATTGTGACATTATCACTGACTATTTCTGTATTCTTTAATTCACACAAATTCTGATAAGCTAAAGAATAAATACCACTTATCCTTTATATTTTGTTACTTCATCATCCTATGAGCAGAGGGCCTGTGTATAAGCAAAATAGTTATATGTTTGCTTTTATTTATTTTTTATTTTTTAAATATATTTTATTGATTTCAGAGAGAAAATGGGGGGAGAGAGAGAGAGAGGAGAGAGAGAGAGAAGGAGAGAGAAACATCAATGATGAGAAAGAATCATTGATCGTCTGCCTCCTGCACGCCCCCTACTGGGGATCGACCCCACAACCCGGGCATGTGCCCTGAAGGGAATCGAACCATGACCTCCTGGTTCATAGGTCCACGCTCAACCACTGAGCCATGCCAGCCGGGCTATGTTTGCTTTTAGCTAAAATGAAAAATAACAAACCATAGAAACATTAATCATTTCCACAAAGAATAACTGTTAGTCCAAATAACCCAAAAAAGCCCTATAAATGCATAATAGACAGGTTATCATAGGAAAAATCGCATTATTATTGTAAAAAGTCCTATGGATTGACAATGGTACAGGATTTCCCCCCTCTTTTCAGTTGGAAAGATTTAAGACAAGATATATTCAGGAATAAGAATATGAAAGGCTTGACATGAATTCTGGCTACATGTTTGATAAGATTCAAGTTATCTCAGTAAAAACCATTGTTTGTCTTACCGTGTTCCTGAGAAGATGACAAAATCCAATTTTCTGATTTGGTCATTCACTTAAGTTATAATGTATACATCCTTGTGGTAGAAAACATTTTTTAAGATGTTGTGGAAAAGAATATTGTTTCTCACCAATATCTGTTATTCTTCTCTTGACAAAAATATGCTTTTTTAATCCCTTGGCAGTTATGCAGGGACATTTGGTTGTGTTTTAGCCAATGAAATATGAACCGAAGTGATATATATTACTTCGAAACTTGGTTTCTGTAACTTCTGCAGAAATTTCCATGGTCTGTTAGTTTATTTACTGGCCACATACAGAGACAATAATAAAGATCTCCAAAGCCCAAGAGTGATTGGAACATGCAATTTTGGGATTAGAGTTCTAGCTGGAATTAGGATTAACAGCCAAGGTTGTAATATATTAAGAGACATAAATGAATGAAGGATAAAAAAATTTCAAGTATATGACTTTTCTAGTTCTAATTTAGTATGACATAAAATACATCTTTAATAGAGTATATGTGTGTATATATATGCATGTGTGTGTATATATATACATATACATATAAATCTCTCCAAGTTTTGTTTAAAACAGTTTCAAATTATAACCCAGAAAAATATACCAATTTCCATTAATTACCCTTTCATATAGAATATTTATGATACCATTGTAATAACCTGGTTATTAACAGGAAAGGGAAGGCCAAAGATATAGACATGCCATTTACACAGCTTTGCCAAAAAATTGCATTTAACATTCTCCAAGTCTATTCCCCGCTGATTGATGGGGGAAGGGACTAGACAAAGGCAATTTAGACACATGACCAGTAAGGTCTGAGTGACATGGAAGTCTAATTGCCTGTCAATCACACCTGGAAACTGGTAATTGGCTAGGATGGGCATGGCGATTGCAAGCTCTCCAAATCTAAATACATAAACTTGCAAACAAAGGGAGTTCGGGCCTTCTCTTGTTCTCATGGCACAGGCCCTCTTGGAAACCCCTGCTGCAGGGGCTGCATTGTGTGCACATGGTGTACAGCCATGTTGGACCCTACACATGAACTGATGGACTTTAATCTGGCCTAAATACTAAACCACAACCGGCTACAACATGGGTCAGACACTGGATATTGGCCCTGTTTCTAGCTCTACTGAAACCTCAGCTGCACCTTTTTCAGGACTGGCTTCAAGGGCAGAGGACTTTGGAATCTGAGAAATGTGACTTTATGCCAACAAAACCTTCTTCCATATCCCATCCTCCCATGCGAGTCTCAGAAAATTCATCTTCTAAAGATGTAAGACGCCCTGACCGGTTTGGCTCGGTGGATAGAGCATCGATCGGCCTGTGGACTGAAGGGTCCCAGGTTTGATTCCGGTCAAGGGCATGTACCTTGGTTGCGGGCACATCCCCAGTAGGGGGTATGCAGGAGGCAGCTGATCAATGTTTCTCTCTCATCGATGTTTCTAACTCTCTATCCCTCTCCCTTCCTCTCTGTAAAAAATCAATAACATATATTAAAAAAATAAAAAAAAGATGTTGTAAGAGCCTCATTCCTACTCACGTCTGGGAAGTCTGGCCCTTTAATTTCTCTGGCATCATTTATATCTAAATTTTCTAGTCCTACTCATGCAATCTTTTTGCAGTAAGTTTAGTTTTTTGTCAACCTTTCCTTTTCTTAATGTATATGACAGTGTGAGAAATATCTTTTATGCCTTTTAATAGTTGATCTGAGAAATGCAGACACAAATAATTTGCCTTTACACTTTACAGAATAGTGTTTACCCTTCGCATGCTGTTTTTCTTTTTCGAATATGAAAGAACAAAGAGCAAAAACATCTTGAACAATTTGTTAGGTTAATCATTTTACCTTAATTAAAACATAATAGATATACTATATTCACATTAAAGCCATAATTCATTGACAGCCAAAAGTGTTTACCCAGCCTGTTTGCTTGTGGTCTAAGCAGATCACTCTGCATGCTTTTGAAACACACTTTTCTTGAACTTAAGTTGAATGAATAAATATATCAAATGAATATATCAAATGAATCCCATAGATACTCAAAAGCTAAGTCCTGGATGTGAAAGGACCTGGCAATGAATGAGAATTTTAAGTTAATCTGAAAGTACTGTAGGTGTAATAAGAAATCATTGGGTTGAATGACCCATGATTTCACCTATAATTTTCTTAGATGCTACTATATTGCCACTATCATTTCCACTCTTGATTCCTCTTAATGGCCTAATTCTTGATGGAGGGAGGGTTCAATCGTACAAACAGCCATCCTAGGGTGGGAGAAAGTAATTGAACATTCCAATAAGTGAGCAGAGGGCAACATTATGCTTCACATCTAGGAAAATAGGCAGCCTATGAGCAACCCACTGGAAAATTTCTCTGAGTCTCAGTTTCCTTTTCCACAATATGGGGCAATAAGACTGACCTCAATAAGAAATAGCATATGAAATGCACGTAGCAGGTACCTAACATTTAGCTAGGGGTCAATAAATAGTACTTCTTGCTTCTACCATTACTATTGTTAGTATCGTTAGTATAATATTTAGTGATTATTCATAAGAATGAAGTAATAAAATTATGCCTAATATAGTAACTTGACAATTTAAGCTTTTTTAAAATATATTTTTATTGATTTTTTTACAGAGAGGAAGGGAGAGGGATAGAGAGTTAGAAACATCGATGAGAGAGAAACATCAATCAGCTGCCTCCTGCACACTCCCTACTGGGGATGTGCCCTCAACCAAGGTACATGTTCTTGACTGGAATCGAACCCGGGACCCTTGAGTCCGCAGGTCGACGCTCTATCCACTGAGCCAAACTGGTTAGGGCGACAATTTAAGCTTTTGATCGAAGTCCTACCTTAAGCCATCTCAAGAAATACAAATTAAATAATAAATATATCAAAAGATAATGTATAGAAATGATGTCTAGTAAATAATACATAAATAAAATTTATTTTGGCATAATGTTTAGAAGCCACTAAAATATGAATTTACGTTCTCTCTTACTCTAAAAAGGATATCTTGCTAAACACTTTAAGGGATATACTATTGGTCAAGTAGGATGGTGTTATACCCTAGCACACATATCACCAGTGGGCGGGGGCCGGGGGAAGAGAAATCAATACTCTTAACACTGTCATGCGTTCATGTCAACATTTATTTACCTCTGACTCACAGGCATTAGGCAACACATTGGAGACATAGAAGTAAATAAGCCATGGTCTACTATTTTCAAGAAGTTCACCCTTTCTTACAATTTTCCTATTTTCTTACCCATTGTAAATTGATTACTCTGTCTAGACTCCCATAGAACTTTCTTCAGACAACAATTATACTTTTTGTAATTGTGAATACACAAACCAACCTTCCCCATTATGTTATGAAGTGCATTTCTCATTTTATACAAAGTCCAAGTACCTGGCAAAGGATCCTGTTAAATAGATCTTGTTAAAATAACCCTATCGTATAGCAATCTCCTTGTTTAAAGTGAGTTATGAGCCTTATTTTATAACTGTCAAAAATGGTCCCTTATGGATCACAGGCCTAAAAATACAATACAAAACTATAAAACTCCTAGGAGATGACACAAGAGAAAACTTAGATGACCTTGGGTAAGGCAGTGACTTTTTAGATACAACGCTAAAGGCATGATCCATGAAAGAAATAATTGATAAGCTGGACTTCATTAAAATAACTTCTGCTTTGAGTAATACAATGTCAAGAGAATGAGAAGACAAGCCACAGACAGTGAGAAAATACTTGCAGAGAGACATCTGATAAAAGACTGTTATCCAAAATATACAAAGACCTCTTGCAAGCACAGGAAATTCTCCACTATAGATCTGGAACATATGTCAACATAGAGACCATAATACACAATAGTTTAGGGATTAGAATAAAAGTTTTTATTTTCTTTTTTATTTACCATATATAAATTGTATTAGACTCTTTTTATAAAAAAAGAAAGTATAGTCTCAAATGCCTAATTACCCTCTGCTGTTAGACACGGGTTCATCTGTAATCATTAAATGCTTTCAAGGCCAAATATTGCCTCTAGAGAGTTGATGGTTGGAAAGTTTGAAAGTAAGGACAAAAACAGGTAACTAAGCTTTTTGTAAAAAGAAGGACTAATTATGTAGTTCCCATTAAATTTCTTTTTGAAATTCTAAAAAATAAAGAACGCTATCAAGAGAATATAGGATCCTCAAGAACATTTATTTAAAATCTACTGGACTTGACCATTTAATGTTCAAAGTCAGATAAGTGCAATATAAAACATTGAAGAGTTTATCTTTCAAACTACCTGGGGGGGGGGGGGAACTATCAGACTAAGGAGAAACTATGTAGTTGGCTTAGTTTGTCTTTAGCATGACACCTTTTTTTGAGCTTAAACCCAACTTCAGCAATCACATCTTTCTTCCTTACAATCCTTTCCCCGTCAGTCTTTTCATGCTTTCTCCATTAAGGAAAGAAGGGTATCATAAATGAATTCATACTAAAGTACTATAGATCCTTGTTTCTCAAAGTGTGTTCCACAGAGCACAGAAATTGGCATCACCATTTACTGAGGAAGACTTTGCACTTACATAAGATCCCCGTGTGCTTCCTATACATTTTTTGACACATTTATTTTATTTAACTTCATTTTTATTGTTAACACTATTACAGATGTCCCAATTTTCCCAGCCTTTGCCCATCTCCACCCAGCCCCTGACCCCCTCCCTCTGGCCATCACCACAATGTTGTCTGTGTCTATGGGTTATACATATATGTTCTTTGGCTAATCCAGTCACCTTCTTTCATCTAGTCCCCCACTTTCTCCTCCCTTCTGACAGCTGTCAGTTTGTTCCATGTATCCAGGCCTCTGTTTCTATTTTGTTCCTCAGTTTATTTTATTAGATTACACATATGAGTGAAATCAGATGGTACTTGTCTTTCTCTGACTGGCATATTTCACTTAGCATAATAATCTCCAGGTCCATCCATGCTATTGCAAAAGGTAAGATTTCCTTCCTTTTTTTGTTTTTTTGTTTTTTCCCAGGGGGGTGCCTCCCGCGGGCCCGCCGCGCTGCCGGCCGCCGAGGCTTCAGCTGCCACGGCCTGGCCCCACGCGGGATCGCATCCCGCCACCACTTCCCCACCTTGCAGATCCCGGGAACTTTCTCAAGATTTCCTCCCTTTTTTACAGCTGCGTAGTATTCCATTGTGTAGATGAACTACAGATTTTTTATCCACTCGTCTACTGATGGACACTTGGGCTGTTTCCAGATCTTAGCTATTATAAAGAAGGCTGCTATGAACATAGGGGTGCATATATTCTTTTGAATTGGTGTTTTGGGATTCTTAGGATATGTTCCCAGAAATGGAATGCCTGGAAAAGGGAACTCACTGTATGGGAAAATATATTTTTCCAGTGATACATTTGATAAGGGGTTAATTTCCAAAATTAAGGAACTTATAAACTCAATACCAGGAAGACAAAAAATCCAATTCAAAATGAGCAAAGGACCTGAACAGACACTTCTGCAAAGAGGACATAGAAATGGCCAATAGACATTGAAAAAATGCTCAGTATCTGTAATCATCAGATAAATGCAAATTAAAACCATAATGGCATACCACCTCACACCTACCAGAATGGCTATCATCCTATCTAATAAAGAGGGAATATGCTAATTGACCCTCACACCATTACAAAGATGGCGGAGCCCACAGCCAATAAGGAGGGAATATGCTAATTGACTGCCCACCCTCAAAGATGGCAGCACCCACAGCCAATAAGGAGGGAATATGCTAATTGAATGCTATGCCCTCAAAGATGGTGGCCCCCACAGCCACAAGATGGTGGCGCCCAGTCCCCTCAGCCCCCCAGCCTCCCAGGGCCAGCCTGAGGAACAGGCAAGCCTTGGCTGTCAGCTTCCCAGCCACCCAGAGCTGGCCTGAGGTTCAGGCAAGCCTCGGATGGCGGCTGCCCAGGCGCCCAGGGCTGCTTGAGGCTCAAGTAACCAGGGATGGCCAAGGCAGTGGCAGCAGCAGAGGTGTGATGGGGCATCGCCTTCCCCTGATCGCTGCTTCACCTCCTGCCATTGAGGGCTCCTGGACTGTGAGAGGGGGCAGGCCAGGCTGAGGGACCCCCACTCCAGTGCATAAATTTTCATGCACTGTGCCTCTAGTTCATTAGAAATGTAAATTCTCAGGCTTTGCCCAGAATCTGTATCAGAAAGTCAGGGGGTTGTGCCCAACCTTCTGTGTTTTAAGAAGCTTTCCAGGGGATTCTGATGCATGAAAAAAATTTAAAGAACACTGTTCCAGAATATCTACATATACAGAGCAAGCTGAGTGCACCATGAAAAGTGAAAAGGGTTGGGAGTTTTTTCCCAAAGAGCCTCTGGATTTCCTCCAACTTGCCTAATTCTGAAATTCAAGAGTTTTCCCAAAATAGCCTATGTGTGCTTTTCAGATTAGGCCATTAACTTGTTTCATGTCTTCTGAAAATAAATCCCTTGATATCAATTGGTTTAATTCAAGAATTCTGCTCCATTATTTTAGCTCTTTCAACCTGTGAAATTTCACACTACCAGGACATCAGGTTGTATAGCAATTTTAATTAGCTGCCTAGGCTATGGAGAAGATCATAGACTTACTGGAATTACTTCAGTAACTTTAAAACTTCTACAAAATAGGATTATGTATCTTTACTTTTCCTCCTCCAACTCATTGCCTAGATGCCCTTTGTTTAAATTTGTTAACACTGCTTTTCAATGTAAACTGGTGTGTATGTGTGTCTGCAATGAGGCATTTTTCACTGTTTTAATGTGTTTTCCAATTCAAGAAGGATTGGTGATTAATGCAGCTTAAACTTCAAAATAAATAAGAGGTATATGAAAATATGAATGATTGTCCTTGGTAGTGATCACATTTAGAATAGGGCACTTGACTTCAGTGAAAGTAGTTGTGATACATTTCTTGCTTTATGTTAGCCTCTAGTGTTCTTCCAACAATGGAATAATGAAATGGCTAGGTAAGAATATTCTATACTATTCAAATAACTTGTCTGCTGTTATTAAAGCCTTTCCCAGTATTAAATAAGAGAAAATTCTTCTTTGGTGAAATACTTTTTCAATGGTATGGCTCTAGTTCATTTCACTAGTATGGCATTGAATGAGTTGCTTTTACTTCCAATAATACTTACCTTGTTCCAAACCAGGGGTCCTCAAACTACGGCCCTCGGGCCATATGCAAATACAAATATTGTATTTGTTCCCGTTTTGTTTTTTTACTTCAAAATAATATATGTGCAGTGTGCATAGGAATTTGTTCATAGTTTTTTTAAAAACTATAGTCCAGCCCTCCAACGGTCTGAGGGACAGTGAACTGGCCCCCTGTTTAAAAAGTTTGAGGACCCCTGTTCCAAACTATGAAATATTCATTCTGCCTTACAAGGAGGTGTAAGGAAGTTAGTCTTGATGCCCATGATAACTGAAGTGATCACTCCTTTAGCACATTTATGAAAGTGTGAAGTATATTCAATATCACTAACCCACAACAATATCCTACTCGTTATGACACATTTGTTATATTTCACAAGGGAGCACATTAGTGTAAGTGCTGCAGACTTACAGCTCTATATGTGCCCTGAAGATGTGTTGAGACTTCACTGCAAATTTTCCAAACTAAGTGAGAATCATAGATAATAAAGAAAACCATCCCTTGGGGAACTTTTCTGTGTCATATTAAAAATTATTTTGGCACCTTCTCAGAGTCCAACAACAACGTATTCATACTGACATTGGAATTAATGGATGAAAACAGATGAGCTATTAATTAATATACTTTCACAACAGTGAAATGAAGAGAATTGTTAAGCCAGCCAAGAGTCAACCTTTTTGGAAACTTTTGCAGAACGGAAATATTGACTGAGTTGAGAAGCTTACTGGAAATTAAAGGTTGGGTGCAATTTCATTCTAACAGACTTGGGCAATGAAATCAGTGTACCTCTCAGGCATGAAGTAATCACTGCCATTCATTTGTAAAAAAAAAGGGGGGGGAATTAAAGAAACTCCAATAAATGTTTAGATTAGTAATTATTTAGAAAGTTAGATTTTTATATTGCAAATATAGATTTCAACTCAGTGCATACATGCTTCTGCATTTATCATCTGTCAATTAAAATATGCATCAATCTATTTCATGGATAGACTAAAGTCTTGTGTTTTAAAAATTAGTAGACAATGACACTAGCACTTATGCTTTCCTTTTACATGTATTAACTTTTTGCTAAAATATATATAGCTGACATACAGTAAAAATAGAAATAATAATTGTTTATAATGCATTTAATAAATTTTACTAACTGAATACGACATGGAATTAGCACTCAGATCAAAAAACAGTATCAGAATCAGTACCCGAGAAGCCTTTTTCACCCCTTCTAGTTCTGGTATTACAACAACTCTTTTTCACACTGAGTCTGCAATCTTGAGCAACAGATTGAGCTTTCCAGTACTCACTATTTTCAGCATCAGTGCACTACTTTCTTCATTGTGAAGTAAGTTGGTAGGGTTACATAGTATGATATACATATATCACCAGCACAATTTAGGGCTCAGAATTAATTATTTAAGCCCTAGCTTGTTTGTCTCAGTGGATAGAGCATCGGCCTGTAGACTGAAGGGTCCCACGTTCTATTCCTGTCAAGGGCACATGCCCGGGTTTTGGGCTTGGTCCTTGGTAGGGGGTGTGCAGGAGGCAGCCTATCAATGATTCTCTCTCATCATTGGTGTTTCAATCTCTCTTCCCCTCCCCTTTCCTCTCTGAAATCAATAAAATTATATATGTTTTAAAATACTACTCCTATGGGTAAGGCAGCCATAGGAGGGATTAGTCAGGGGATGACACAGGACTTTGGTGTTGGAGAAAGAATAACTTCAGCCATCGAAGATCAAACTGTACACCCCAAATGCTTTTTCTTGGATGGTCCAGGTGGTAGTGGAAAAACATATCTGTATAAAGTTTTAATACATTATATTAGAGGTTGTGGTGGTACTGTTTTACCCACAGCGTCTACAGGAATTGCTGCAAATTTACTTCTCATTGGGAGAACCTTTCATTCTCAATATAAATTACCAATTCCTGCCCTGACCGGTTTGGCTCAGTGGCTAGAGTGTCGGCCTGCGGACTCAAGGGTCCCAGGTTCGATTCCGGTCGAGAGCATGTACCTTGGTTGCGGGCACATCCCCAGTGGGGAGTGTGCAGGAGGCAGCTGATTGGTGTTTCTCTCTCATTGATGTTTCTGACTCTCTGTCCCTCTCCCTTCCTCTTTGTAAAAAATCAATAAAATATATTAAAAAAAATACCAATTCCATTAAATGAAACTTCAATTTCTAGACTCGATATAAACAGTGAAGTTGCTAAAACTATTAAAAAGGCCCAACTTCTCATTATTGATGAATACACCATGGCATCCAGTCATTCTATAAATGCCATAGACAGATTACTAAGAGAAATTATAAATTTGAATGTTGCATTTGGTGGGAAAGTTCTCCTTCTCGGAGGGGATTTTCAACAATGTCTCAATATTGTGACATAGTACAAACGAGTTTAAAGTACTGTAGTGTTTGGGGATGTTTCAGAAAGTTGTCACTTAAAACAAATATGAGATCAGAGGATTATTCTTATAGTGAATGGTTAGTAAAACTTGGAGATGGCAAACTTGATAGCAGTTTTAATTTAGGAATAGGTATTATTGAATATTCCTATCTGAACCCATTTTCTCAGATGGTCAGTTATATGTTGCTTTCTCTCAATTTCAAAGAGCGTATGATGTTAAAGTTAAAGTTGTAAATACTTCGTCACAAGGGAAACTAATCAAGCACTCCAAAAGTGTTTTTCACTCAATGTGGTGTACAGGGAGATATTAGAATAAGTTTAATCAATTTATCAGTCATTGTTTGTATCAGTGTTGTTTTTACATCATGTTTTTGTTTATATATCATGTCTTTGTTGTTGTTATATCATGTTGTGATTATTTATTAATAAATTTATATATTAGTTTCATATACATTTTGCTAATTTTCATTCATCTCTGACACTTCTATTATAGAGAAAGGGCAAATAGCAATATTAAAATATTTTCTCTAATTAATTCCCTTTTAATGAGTACAAATTTCATGCACCAGGCCACTAGTGTGTGTGTGTGTGTGTGTGTGTGTGTGTGTATACATATATATATATATGCCTAAGCGACCATTCGACTGTTTTGACCATTTGACCAGTAGCTATGATGCACACTGACCCCCAGGGGGAAGACGCCAGCTTGGGCCCTGGTCAGGCTCATGCAGGAGACAACCAATTGATGTTTCTCTCACATTGGTATTTCTCTGTGTCTTTCCCTCTCTCTTTCACTCCCTCTAAAAATCAACGGAAAAATATCCTCGGGTGAAGATTAAAAAAAAATTAAGGTGACAGGATCCCATCAGATGCCTGTGCTTGTCCTGCAATGCTCGTAACCAACATCACTAGTTCCAGTCTTCTTTCTTACTCATGCCAAACATGACTTCAGAGTCTTTACCAACACAATCCAACAGGTTACCATTAACCATTAATCAGAATTTGGCATGCAAGACATAATCAATTTCGTATCTCTTATCTTATACGTTGCATATATGCCAGAATTTAACCTTAATATGTGTGGAGAATAATACAAATTTTTATTGAAATAATTAGCTCTTATTTAAATCTATAAAAATACATGTTTTAATTAAAGTACAGTAATCACTTGTGCATTACTGTGTCATAGTAGTCTTTTGTCTCCTGATGTATAGGCTGTATGCTAACTGTGTACAGATTTTTCCTGCCTTTATATCCATCTCATATATTTACAAAAATGTAGACTGTAAAGTCATCAACATGATTAATTTAGAGTTTTAAAATTTCCCAGAATATATTCTCTGTCTCTTTTATATGTTCAAATAGATAAAAATCTAGAAATCTATTAGGCTTTGAAAGTTACTGGAAAATATTTCTCAGATGTGGCTGTCTTTACTGTATGTGAAATATACTGATTGTTGGCACATTTGGTAGTAATGGACATGTGAATTTTGTCTGTATTGGTTTGAGGGATTTAACCCTCAAATATCTATAAAACTAGCAAGCCAAAAACACAAGTTTTGCCTAACTATACAGGTTATTTGCCACAAGAATGGTCTTACAAATAAGAAATTCTAGTGAACATTTTAAAAGATTGCAATGGTCCTAGCTGGTTTGGCTCAATGGATAGAGCATCAGCATGTGGACTGAAGGGTCCCAGGTTTGATTCCTGTCAAGGGCACATACCCAGATTTTGGGCTCGACCCCCAGTAAGGGGTGTGCGTGCAAGAGGCAGCCAATCAATGATTTTCTCTCATCATTGATGTTTCTCTCTCTCCCTCTCCCTTCCTCTGTGAAATAAATAAAAATATATTTTATTAGAAAGATTGCAATAAACTGCGACCATCTACAAATAACAGCTACCATCTTTGAGCACAGAATCTATGATAAGCACTTGCATTCATTATCACATTATCTCATTAATCATTGTAATGGTCACAAACCAAACCATTTAAAGATGAAAAATAACAGAAGTTTAAATTCAAGGTCAACATGTTTAGTAAATTGGTAGAGCTAGGAATTGAATTCAAGTATAGCCTCATATAATGTGTAGTATTAAATCTGTTGTTGAGTAAGTATACTTGAATGATTTTTAAATGTTGTAGCAAATGCACAGTTTTGTGTTACTACATGTCTGTCTAGAATGGATTCTACAAAATTTGAGCTGAACATAATACCTCTCAGGTACAGATTATATTTCCTAGATTCCCTTGCAGCTCAGTAGGCTCAAGACATGGCATGAGACCAGTTATGCCATTTCCTCAGGGGCAAAGCTTTTTGTCCTAGACTTTCTCTTTCGTGCAGAATTTTGTTAATACCAGCTATTGTGTTCCCCCCACCAATTTATATGTTAAAACCTTATCCCCTAAGGATATGGGGACCTTTGAGAAGTGATTAGGTCACTGGGATTGTGTTCTTATAAAAGAGGACCCACAGAGATCCTTCGCCCCTTCTACCATGTGAAGTTACAGCAAAAAGATAGCCTTTTAGAAAATGGGCTCTCACCGCTGATTCCACAGTGCCTTGATCTTGGACTTCTTAGTCTCCACAACCATGAGAAATAAAATCTGTGTTCTTTATGAGCCATCTAGTCTATGGTATTTTGTTAAAGCACCCTGAGCAGACTAAGACCGTATCTACACTTTCCAGGAATGTCATATTATGTTGGAGAGGAAGATGGGTATAATCTCCTTGTTCTCAATCCAGTGGGATACCAGACATGTAAAGAAATAAATACCATCAGTGTATTCTATTGCAGAGAAAGGAACAAAGTGTCGTGGGAGAATAAAGAAACAAATCATTTATAGTAGGGATTACAGGAGGGTTTCCCAGATTACTATTAGTTTCCCCAGGTCACCATAACAAAATATCATAGAATGAGTGGTCTCAACTACAAGAATTTATTTCTCACAGTTCTAGAGATTAGGAAGTCCAAAATTAGGTTTCCAACCAATTTTGTTCCCTAATGAGGGCCCTTTCTCTAGCTTGCAAATGGTTACCCTCTTGCTATGTCTTCATATGGCAGACAAGGGGTAAGGAGGAACATATAATCTGGTTTCTCTTCCTCTTCTTATAAGGACACTAATCCCATCATAGGAGGCCAACCCTCATGACTTTATCTGATTACCTTCCAAAGGCCCCACCTCCAAATACCATCACATTGAGGGTTAGAACTACAATATATAAATTTGAGGAAGACACAAACATTCATTCTATATCACATGATGTAAAGAGCAAACTGAATTGTGAAGGTTCACTGACAGTCTCAAAAACATGTTTGTTTTTAAGGTATGCAGAATACTGGAAAAAAACCCAGTGCTTTCTCTCCATCCTGCAGATGCTATGGCATTTGGCTTATTCTCTGCCTCAGAATGTATAGAAAACCTTCCCTTATCCTTCACAAAGATGAAGATAGCTGCTCCAAAAATCATTTTTATTAGCAGGAAATTTTTACCAGATATTTCTTAAGTTTTTAAAATTTTTTTATATAAATTCAAAGGAAGCTGCAAAAATAGTATGGAGAGGTCCCATGTACCCTTCATGCAACTTCCTCCAATAGTAAAATTTTATAAAACTATAGTACAATATCAAAACCAGGAGTAAAGATCTTATTCAGATCTTGGGGTAGTGATATGCATTTTACAAACACGTGTGTGTGTGTGTGTGTGTGTGTGTGTGTGTGTGTGTAGTTCTATGCAATTTTACCACATTTATAGATTCATGTAACCACAATCAAGATACCAAGATGTTTCATCATCGAAAATGAACTTCCTTGTACTATCCCTTTATAGTATCTTGCTCCCCAGTCCCTAAACCCTGAAAACCACTAGTATATTTTCCATCCCTATAAATTTGTCATTTCAAAAATGTTATATAAATTGAAACATACATGTATTCTTCTGAGAACCAAGATGGTGATGTAGGTAAACGCTGGTACTTGCTGCCTCCCACATCAGAATTAAAACTAAAATACAGAACAACTGTATCTCAGAACCACCTGAAATCTGGCTTATTGGAAGTCCTACAACTAGAGAAGTAAAGAAGAAAGTACACTGAGACTGGGAGGAGGGGTGGAGGCATGAAACGGGCTGGTCCCACACCCATGTGTGGCATGTTTTTAATCGGGAGGGATATCTTCACTGTGGAGGCCACCTGTGAGGAGCAAGCGGTCCCAGCCCCACACCGGACCCCCAGCCCAGGCTCCAGAGCTTGGAAGGGAAGTCCCTGTAACTTTGGGCTATAAAAACAGTGGGGATTGTGGCTGCTGGAGACCCACTGAACTTACACAGTCCCACTTCCTCTGAGCTCCAGCACAGTGTGGCAGCTTTGGGGATTCAAGGAGATACAGGGAGGACCAGGATTGTCTGGCATCAGGGCAGGAACTCAGGGGCAGCTTTATCCTAAACTGGGGTAAACTGGGGTGCTGACAGGGGTGCTCTACTCTGTGTATCTCTGAGAACAGAAGCCAGACCAAAGGTTGCCACATCTACTGATTAAGAGGCACATAGGGCCACATTCATAACCAGAAACTTGACAGAGCTCAGTTTTGTTTTATAGGTGAAGTGACATTTTCCCTTAGTGCATTCAGAGGGATGATGCAATTTGCTCATTAGAAGGGTTGGGCATTGGGGTTATTTTTCCACTGGAGGGCAACAAATGTACAGTGATATTAATAACCAGTGATACACCTTTGAATGAAATGAAAGTGGGGAAAGAAACCAACTGACCGCCAATAGAACTGATAGACTGATTCTCCATTGCATAGACTGTCATGAGAAGGCAGCATAGAACAAGAAGACCAGGGTGCCGGCAAGCACTGTTGTACTAGAGTACATAGTGATTTTACAGCAGACATTTGTCTTGCCTCCGGTGCAAAAAACAAGGTGGCTTTATTGCTACTCATGGTCCTCATGCTCATCAGGACCATGGAGCAGATGTGTTCTTACTGTGGAATGTAAACAAAGATGAGATTTTCTTAACAAATTCAAAACCCTCCTCACAACTTAGAACAGCATGATTTTGTAAACAGGAAGTGTTAAATTGTGCAATTAGAAAAAAAATGGACATGTGTATATAATGCGGGATTGGAAAAAAATTCAAAGCATTGTAAGAACATAAAAGATTGATATATTTTCAGAAAGCCTTACATAATTTTTTGGCAAAAATCTAATATCAAAGTTAAAAGGCACGTGACAAATGGAAAAGCACTATATATTTTATAGTATAGTAGGTATATATTTTAGTAGGTGTATTCATATGTATACATAAATGATCATATATAGTATAGTAAAGAGTTAATATATTTAGATATAAAAAACATGATATGCATTATATTTGTATGTTGATATATTTCACATATCAATATCTCTTGATAATGAAAAAACAATAAATTCTCCAATAGAAATAAATGACATAAGCATTTTAGAAAATAATTATAAATATTTATTGAATGCTGCTTTTTGTCTGGTTTAGTGCTATGTTTGGGGATAGAGCAGAATATCTGAAATTTACAAGAAATTTATAGTTTAATTAGAGGGCTGGTGCACAAAATTTGTGCATGGCTGGGGTCCCTAGGCCTGTCCAGCGATCAGGGCCGATCAGGTTCCCCGCCTCCCCACCTCCCCGCCTCCCTGTCTCCTCCTTCCCCAGCCACCCACGTGTTACCACCAACCCCTGTCCCGGCCCAGGGCCCGGGCCTGCTGGCTCAGGAGGAGGGACCAGCAGGCCCCATCAGTGATCAGGGCCCGTGGGCTGGGGACAGCTCCTGCATTGAGCTCTGGGGGTCAGTGAGCATTATAGCAACCAGTCGTTCTGGTTGTTCTGGTCATTCTGGTCATTCCATCATAATGACTGCTTAGGCTTTTATAAATATAGGTGGAACAGCATAAAGTCAATAAGTATAAAAAATAAAGACAGCTAAAATAGGGGAGGTGGGAAATAAGTGGTGGTGGAAGGAGACTTGAATTGGGGTGGTGAGCACACAATATAATACACAGATGATGTATTATAGAATTGTACATCTGAAATCTATATAATTTTATGAAAAAAATGTCATCCCAACAAATTCAATGAAAATGAAAGCTAATCTAAGTTGTTGGTTTAATTAAAAAAATGCATGTCTTTAAATTTAGCAACGTTCAAAAGATAGTTTTATTTTATCTAAGTTTATTAAAGTATGTTCATGTTATCTCTGTTACAAAATTTTTCAGCAGGAAAAATAGCTTGGGATAACAATTGATTTTGATGTCCATGAAGTTTTCATGGGTAATTTAGACATAATTGTTAAGAACTAATAAATTAAATAAATGTAAGTAGAATAAAAGGCAAAGAAAAATAAATACAGCCTATATTTAGCCAAAGAAATGCAAATCAGTGCAACTATAAAATATAATTTTCAAATTATCAAATAGCCAATGATTAAAAAAAGGAGAGTAGCCAATATTCACTTGAATGTTGGGAAATAGGCATTTTGTTATCTGACAACTTTTTGGATATAATTATCAAATATATTTTAAATATATCAATGGGGAGGGGAAAGGGGACATATGTAATATTTTCAACAATAAAGATTTAAAAATATATATATATATCTGCATATGTATACATATACAGATGTAGATACAGAGGTTCTTATCATAGCACTAGAGACTCGGTGCACAAATTTGTGCACCAGTGGGGTCCCTTGGTCTGGCCTGTGGGATCGGGCTGAAACCGGATCTCCAACATCCCCTGAGGGGTCCTGGATTGGGAGAGGGCAACTCAACTGGTGCACGATTGGGGCCAGGGAGAGATGTGGGAGGTTGGCCAGTCAGGGAGGAACCACAGGAGGGCTGCAGGGTGTGTCCAGCCCATCTCGCTCAGTCCCAATCAGCCGGACCCCAACAGCAAGCTAACCTACCAGTCAGAGCGTCTGCCGCCTGGTGGTCAGTGCACATCATAGCGACTGGTTGACTGGTCGACTGTCTACCCCCTGGTGGTCAGTGCACATCATAGTAAGCAGTTGAGCAGACTTAGCATATCATTAGCATATTATGCTTTGATTGGTTGAACGGCTGACTGGTCAACCAGACACTTAACATATTAGGCTTTTATTATATAGTATTGCTTAAATTTATGAAAACACTGAAACAATGTAAATATTCATCAAAGGGGGAAGAGTAAGGGAATTGTTACACCCCTATAATGGAGTGCCATGGACTGTTAGAAATCATGATGTAAAATTACTAAGTACAAGTTTTCAGACTAATATAGTATTTTACTTGTGCAAAGATGAAATACACAAATACCATGAAAAATAGTGTTTTTTGCCCTGACCAGTTTGGCTCAGTGGATAGAGCGTCGGCCTGTGGACTGAAGGGTCCCAGGTTTGGTTCTGGTCAAGGGCATGTACCTTGTTTGCGGGCACATCCCCAGTGGGAGGTGTGCAGGAGGCAGCTGATCGATGTTTCTCTCTCATCGATGTTTCTGACTCTCTATCCCTCTCCCTTCCTCTCTGTAAAAAATCAATAATATATTTTTAAAAAAAAAAAAGAAAAATAGTGTTTTTCTCTGGGTGGTGATTTTTAATTAGAAAGAATTTTACCCTTCCATATTTTCTTCTTTCTTTTTTAAAATGTGGAATTAACATTTATTACTGCTAAAAGTAAAGCAATGAAAAACAAAGGCAAATTAAAATTCAGAAGTTATAACAGATTGTTAAGTTCATACATTAGCATTTTCTCAAACTCTATTTTGTGTTTTCCAAGGCTGTTTAGGAATAGTATTTAGTTTGACCCACAAAACAACTCTGTGAGTTAAGCATTATTTCAGCTGAGCAAAAAGACCCTCTAGAATACACTCACAGTAGGAGTGTAAAATCAAAGATTTATCACCAGTGAATTAAAAGAAAATTGTACACATTAATCAGTGTTGAAAGCACAGGACAAGCCAGACATTGTAGAGACACCCCCCCACTTTGTTCTCTTTTCCCCAGGAGATACACTGGAGTCCTGTGTGCTCACTTTACAAACCTAGTGGGGTAACTGTGAGCAGGTGGGAACCTCCAAAATCAGATTCTGCACACAAAGCATAGTAAAAGGCCACACAGGGAAAACTATTTATTCCATAATGACAGCGGGATTAGTGTTATGTGGCCACATGATTTGTTCCACCTGCAGTGTGATATGTAATGCTTCCAGCAAGGCTCCTTGCGGACTTTAAATATCTTCCTCCAAATTTCAGAACACTCCTTACATTGCCTGCTTCATAAGGAGAAACATACAAGCACAATTAAGCATATGCATACATGTGCATGCACATGTAAACAGAATACATACATAAAGAAGCACATTACCCTAGCTGGTTTGGCTCAGTGGATGGAGTGTCAGCCTGCGAACTGACAAGTCCCGGGTTCGATCTGGTCAAGGGCACATAGCTGGGTTGCGGGCTTGATCCCAAGTAGGGGGCGTGCAGGAGGCAGCCAATCATGATTCTCTCTCATTATCAATGTTTCTATCTCTCTCCCCCTCTCCCGTCCTCTCTGAAATCAATACAAATATATATATATGCAATGTGCCAAGCCGGCGTGGCTCATTGGTTGAGCGTTGACCTATGAACCAGGAGATCATGGTTAGATTCCCTGTCAGGGCACATGCCCGGGTTGTGGGCTCGATCCCCAGTGTGGGGTGTGCAGGAGGCAGCCAATCAATGATTCTCTCTCATCACTGATGTTTCTCTCTCTCTGTAATCAATAAAAGAAAATTTTTTAAAAAGAAGCAATTTTTTTACTCTATAAAATTAATCTCCTTATTTTACAGATAATATCCTTGTTTTATAGATAATAAAATGAAGACTGTACATGTAATTGACTAGAATAACTTACTGCCGGTAAATTGCCCAACGCAAGTTTCTTGGTTCAAAGGGCCGTATTTTCTCCTTATTAATGTCCTGCCACCTCAAGTGTCCCCAAATACATTCTGGCTCTGAAATTCTACAACTCTGACTACTTGTGAGAGAAGAGCTTCAAATTATAGAGTATGTTGCTTTCTTGGAGTGAGAGTCAAGGCAAGAGGGAAGTGATTAATGAACCACACTGTAACCAAAATGGATTCCCTATATCTCAGGTAGTTGTAAGATCAAGACCAGTGTCATTACATTATGGGAGCTACGTCTATCTGCCTGTTCATCATTGTATCTGCCTTAGTGAGAAACAGAATCTCCAGCTCATTAAAACGTGGTTAGCAAGACATATAACCGGGTGTCCCCCAAAATGTATACACACTTTAACAGCTGGTAGCTCAATTTTGAAAATGAAATGTATTTTATTAAACATTGCTTCTATCATTATTCAAAACGTGTGTATACATTTTGGGGGACACAGTATATATACAAGTGTGCTCAAGTAAATATCTGCTATTTTTACTGCTATTTGACAAGGCTTCTGTTGTTCCACCAACAGAAATTGACAAAAAAACAAAAACAAACAAACAAACCTAAATTGAGACTTGGACAAAAGCATAGTAGCTCTAATAGATAAGCATTAAATTGCAAAATTCTCTTTTCTATGGCAAAATTCTCAGGTCCTGCAACTTTTGAAAATCCCTTTTTAATAGTGTACCAAAGCAATTCTGTTGCCCCCCATGTTCTTGATAACTTAATATAGTACCTAGTTTTTCTGAGGCAAACCTTGGTTTCTGAATCTCAATTTCCTTGTGTTTTCCACTGTGAAGCTGGTGCTATAGTGCTCTTCTGAGGAACCAGGGGCCTTCTGGAACTCTCAGGTTTCATCATAAAGAGGATTACACTAGATTTATGGCACATAGGAAGTAAGCTGTGAGGTGTTTTCTGTTAGGCATCATTTTAACACAGAATCTTTCTTGAAAATTTGGTGTTGGCAAAAAAGAACACTTTCACCTGAATGAACAAATTATTTTTCTGAGCAGAGATTTTTCCATCAACTCAGTCTTCCTTAAAGAGTTATCGATTTACTTCTTGCCTTACAAATGACTAGTAAGACTAAAAGAATCAAAAGGGAAATTAAAAAGTTATACTTCAAAGTGAGCAAAGAATTGAATATTTTTTTGTCCTCTTTGACATGACTGTAGTTAGAGGAAACTCAGGAGTAGCTATGTAGCCGTTATTTGAGTAATTTAGGTCTTGAAGTAATCAGACTCCACCCCAAAATAACCATTACTTACTAAAAGGTAAAATGTGGATAATATAATGTAGGCATCAATGCCCATAATATTTCTAGGATCTTAAAGCATATATTATTTAAATGTTATTCATAATCAAATCAGAAAGCAGATGTCTTTAGGGCATGCTAGTGTGCAGCCTGGAACAATTTTTACAAATCTTAAGAAGTGATGAAAAAGACAAGTTCTCACACCTCTTATCTAGAAAGCATCAATAACTAATTTTATTTATTTATTTTAATATGTTTTTATTGATTTCAGAAAGGAAGGGGGAGAGAGAAACATCAATGATGAGAGAGACTCATTGATTGGCTGCCTCCTGCATGGCCCCTCTGGGGATTGAGCCCAAAACCCAGGCATGTGCCCTTGACCAGAATCGAACCTGGGACCCTTCATTCTGCAGGCCAACGCTCTATCCACTGAGCCAAACCAGCTAGGGCTAATTTTATTTATTTTTAAAACACAATAGGAAGCACATGGTTGTCCTGTATCTTGGATACCCCATGCCCCTTTGAGCCTCAGGATGTTTATGCATGCTTTTTCCCATGCATGGAATGATGCTTGCCCAACTCTTTCTTGCCCTCAAGTCTTGACTTAAATGACAGATATTTATAGAGGCTCTCTCTGATTCAGTGTCGCCACCCCCATCCATTTTTCTCATAGCATTCATTGTTTTTCGTTATATTACTTACAATTTTTGTATATATTACTTGCTTACTTGTTTGATTTCTGTGGCTTCCTTTGGGATATCTGGTTTATAAAGCATTTCAAGTTTAGGTTGATTTACCATGAAGCCAGTGAAGCTGAAGCTTCAGAAGTACTTACTTTATTTATATTCATAAATGTATATTATTTTTATTTTCTTCAAGAGGATTTCCAAATAGAGTAAGTATTGGGTCTCAATAATCTGGTTTTGCGTTGGCCACTGTACTCAAACTCTTGATTCATGAAAGTTGTGAGATAATAAATGGATGTTATGCAAGTTGCTAACTTTGTGGTAATTTGTTATGTAGCGATAGGTAACAAATATGATCACCGATGGCTGATGCAATGCCTATCATATTCTAAGCACTAAAAAAATATTTAATGAAAAAGGGATTATTTCAGGCTTCTTGGGGCCTATTATTGGATATTAAGGTTCATTTAAAGAAGGAAGCCACTAAATTGGAACAATTTAACTTTTTCTTAATTATTTTATCTTGTTTCAATTTGTCTCATTAAGCTAAAAATATTCTGAGTTTTGTTATCCATCTAGGAGACTTTTAGTCCAACGGCATTTATTGCAATACATGTAGTTTGATGTTTATAATTCTATTTTGTGTGTGTTTTTCTTTTTCTGCTACCTATTTGTCTCTTATCTATTCTTATTTTTGAATCCTAAACTTTGTCCTGCTAATGTTTAACTTTACATGGTATGGAAGATAAAAGAGCAGATTCCAAAACATAGGACAAGAGGTCTAGAATAGGAAGGTTATTTATACCTGGACCAAGGAAAAATAATAAATACCTGAATTGAAATCCAGCCAGTTCCTGATATGCAGGAAATACCATTTTTTGCTCAAGTTGTTCCCTTTTCCCAAAATGACCTCACCTACCTTCTCTGCTTGCTGATTTTTTGATTCTCACAATAACAAAAATTCTTCCTAGAATTACACCTGCCCCCCTCTTATCAACTCTATGAATAGGTATTTCTAATATGTACTGCTTTAGCTCTCTGTAAATATCTCCACGGAAGCAATCTTCCCAAACATCCTTCTTTTTGTTTACTTACCTCTCCCATGTAAGGATAGATTATTTGCAACTTAAAAGTGGAAACCTATAGGTTAACAAAGACATAAAATACCTACCAACCAATTGCAATGTGTGGACCTTATTGTGGTCCTGATTCAAACACTCAAACTGTAAAAACAAAACAAAACAAAACTATACCCTTTATGAACCAACTGGAAATTCAAACACTGGCTATTCAGTGGAATTAAGAAATTTTCTAAAATGTGATATCAGTTGTGTGGGGTTTTTTTTAATCCTTATCTTTTGAAGATACATACTGAAATATTTATAGATGAAGTGATATTATGTATGGATCTGTTTCAAAATAATACAGAAAGGAGAGAGACTGGGTAGTGTTTATTAAAGAAATAAGAGCTGATAAATGTTGAAGCTGGGTGACAGGAACCTGTGAGTTCATTATACTGTTCTATCTACTTTCACATGTTTTCAATTCTCCATAATAAAAACATTTTAAAAACAAAATATAAAAGAATAAAATAAAAAGCGAAGAGTATATTTCCTTTATCTTCAGCACTGAGCAGAATTCCTGGCAGCTTGGCAGGCTCAATATATATTTGATGACGGTCTGGATAAGTAAATGAAGTATAACTAAGTTCCAGTGGAAGATGTAATGGGCAGAGAAGACTATAAAGAATGAAAGGCTTGATCTGAAACCAACAAATAAGTTGGCACTGACTTAGTGGAGAGGCAGCATGCCATGGAGAGGAAACACCCTGAGAACAGGCACAGAGCTGGGAGTAAGGGTATTGTGCTTTCAAGATGAAAGCAATAATTAAAATATATTTTAAAAAAATACAGAAAAAACTCAGGTAATTAGAAAACCTTAGAAGTTCTGAGCTTCAAACTATTCTTTATTCTTTATGCTTTAGCATCACATAAAGATACTAAGTGAGAAAACTGATGCACTGCTGTTATTAATATCAAATAATGATCTATTCAAATGGAAGGACAGCTATTATTTGAATGACAAAATGTGATGTACTGCAGAAAAATATACTCTCACTTTTGAAGAAGTCGCATTTTATCCCTTTAAGATAATAGTAAAAAATTTAGTTATCAACTAAAAAATACGAGAGGAAAGCCTCTTTAAAACTCCTTATATATACTTTCCAGCATTATGAAATGTATTTAGTGAAAAAAAGAAAGAGCAACATTTTCTTTAGTAGTTACTTTCCTTAGAATCATGACTTACTAGTAGAAGCCTGAGGCTTCCAATTGTATCTTCTGAATGAGATTCTCAACTTGATGCAACAGAAAAAAGTGATCGCATTCTACTGAAAAATGGTTGAATTTTGATCATGTGCCTGCATTCAATGCAGAATTTTCCATTAAATGAAATGAATGTTGAAAACTTATTTCAAGATGATTTTATTGTGCCTTTTCTGTCCAAGTTTGAGGCCAAATTAGCATTGTCAAGTACTCAACCCTGAATGCTCTGTTGTAGATGCAACAATATGATCAAAGAGGACTGACAAGTAAATTTAGAAATGTGAAGAATTCATGAGTAGGGCTGAATTGCAGAATTATCCTCCATGGAAAATTCATTTTTATATAAATTATCTGAAATCCTTTTTTCCCCCCGTTCTCGCAAGAGCAGGAATTATGACAAAGAATACAGAGATGTTATGATTTGGACATCTTGGGAAGGATACAGTATGGTGGATTTAGCCATAAGGCAAGCAAGTATTTCATTCCTCCAACAATTAAGGGTACGTGTGGTCCACTCTGGTGCAAAATTAAAGTAACATTAAAACTTCTGCAGATAGACTGTCTCCCAAAAGAAACCTAAGCAACTGTAGTGGAACTCCCATGGAGTCTCAGAACAGATCTTTGCTCAAGCATTCCTCTGTTCAAAACAGTCAGCCAGGACTTTGCAGCTGCTGAAATTGCCAATTTTAATAAAACATGAGAGTCCCAAAGTTTCCCTGTATTCACTTAGTTGGATTTCAGAAAGGAAGGGAGAGGGAAAGAGCGATAGAAACATCAATGATGAGAGAGAATCATTGATCGGCTGCCTGCTGCACGCCCCACACTGGGGATCAAGCCCAAAACCCGGGCATATGCCCTCACTGGAATCAAACCATGACCTCCTGGTTCATAGGTCAATGCTGAACCACTGAGCCACATTAGCCTGGCTATTTCTTATAATTCTTTAGGTCGAGAATTCAGACAGGACTTGGCTGGGCAGTTCTGCTCTACATAATAATCACGATCTCAGCTGAATTTGACTGGTGGCTGAGCTAGTTTGAGAGACACAAGAAGGCTTCACTCACATGCCTGGTGCCTCAGTGCTCTTCCGTGTGGCCTCACTTTCCGTCTCATCCCTCATTCTCTGGCCTAAGTTTCTTTACATCATGGAGACTGACTTCCTGTAAAGAGAAAACAGAAGATGCCTCTTCAAAGTTAGGCCTGGAACTCATGGCATGCCAAACCTGCCATATCCTATAGGTCAAAGTAAAGCACAAGGCCAGCTCAAATTCAAGAGGAGAGGAAATTGGTTCCATCTCTTGATTATGTGAGTATAAAAATAGAAATAATTGCCTTGGCCAAGTATTTCAATTGGTTGGAGCGTTTTCCCATACACCAAAATGTGGTGGGCTCAATTCCTGGTCAGGGCACATATCTAGGTTGCAGGTTCAATCCCCAGTTGGGACCAGATGCAACTGTCCAATGTTTCAATGTTTCTCTCTCATATCATGTTCTCTCTCTCTCTCTCTCTCTCTTCAATAAAAACATACCTGGTGACTCACTGAAAACCTGTCTTATGCAACTTGAGTATCACCAAACTGAGCATATTGGGCAGCCAGCAGGTGAAGGCAGGCAGGCAGAAGCAGATCTCAGAGTGCCTTGGGACTTTTGCTGGCCTGTCATAGGGCAGGTGCTGGTAAAAACCGGCTTTGGTGCTTGGTTGTTTCTGCACACACAAACCGTGGATTCCTCTGTAGCTCCAAACAGGTTGCCCAGTGCCAGTCACTGGAAGTGGCTGACATTGGCCTGTACCAGAGAAAATAAATTTGAAATATCATATTCATCCTAAGTCTCAGCTGGTGTCTTACATTATGCGTAATATGATTAGAACAGACCCCATAAACTATGTACCACTGAAAATAGAAAAGGACCTCTCTAATGTAAATACCAAATATTACACATTAATCACAATATGCGTTGCCATCAACTTGCATGTACATATAAGCACAATGCACACAATCATTTCCTTTTAAAAAAATGAATTTTAAATGCATTTTAAAAACACATTATGCTTGTAGATATTGACATTTTTAAAAGCTGTTCAAGTTGAAATTAAATTAGAACAAACCAGTTAATACTTGTTTTAATAGGAACACAAATTACTCAGTCCAGGAAAAACCAATAATGAGTTGTTATACTTTGCCATCGGAATGTACATTTAATGTGTTGCCCTTCACATAGCAACACAATGCCACCATCAACAGAACATGTGCTTAGTGCTGTTTTTCAAATGGTAATTATGAGTTTTTTTCTGTAGCAAATACAGTATAGAACTACATTTTGCCAAATTCTCTAGATGCTATCACTAGAGCTACTGAGTATACAAGTTTAATTCTTTATGGAACATATTTATTTATCCATTAATTTATTATACTTTTATTTTAACAATATTCTGAATAAATTAATTTATTCATTAACATTGAATGAGAATTTTCTGCTAATTAAGAATAAAACTGTTTATTATCTGTTCATAGTAATTGCAAACTCTGGCATAAAATGTTAATAATTTTTATGTATATGCAATAGAATTATGGGTGAATAAATTATTTTCTATAGGTGCTAAGTCTTATACAATATGTATACTTCTTTATCCATTCTTTAAAAGTTGTTTTGCCTTCATATTTCTTCTCATTCTTTAATCTTTTCCTTGCCAATCCCATTCATGTTCATTGCTTCCATTTTCAAATAGCTGTTCATGACTTTAGATGTGCTTCAAACACAACCCTTTTTAATTGAACTCACAACAATCCTCCAAATTACAACCATTCTTAGCATTCCCACTCTTGGTAAATAGTCCACTTGGAGAATTCCCAGTCTTAGTAGGTGATGCAGCTGTGAATGCAGAATGTCAGGCTGTGCAGGCATTTCTGACATTGCTTCCTCCTACACTATCTATATGCAACCTAGCACATACATCCTGTAAATTCTATGTATGCATGGCTTTCTAATCTACCCAAATTTCTCCATCTCCAGTGTTACAATCTTAGAATAATGTACAAGTATCCAGAAAGGGAGATTATCCTTGTGGAACCTGACTTAATCAGGTGAGCCCTTAAAAGCTGCAAAATGCTCAGTTTAGTATGGCTTAGTTGGTTGAGCGTTGTTCCATGCCCCAAGAGGTCATGGGTTCAATTCCCAGTCAGGGCACATGCCTGGGTTGCAGGCTTGATCCCCATTCTCTCTTATGGATGTTTCGATCTCTCCCTCTCCCTTTATCTCTCTCTAAAAAAAATCAATAAAAACATTTTTTAAAAAATGGTGCAAGACTCCTCTTTCTGATAAAAGGAACTCCAAGTGCTGGGGATTCTACATGAGGGAGATTCTTCATTGCTAGATTTGAAAATGGAGAGGGCCACATGGCAAGGAATGCAATCAACTTATAGGGGCCGAGTAGCTTCTGTCTACCAGCCAGCCAGGAAATGGGGACCTCAGTCCTACAATCACAAGCAACTCAGTTCTGCCAACAACCTGAATCATTGACATGGATCCTTGCCCAGAACCTCCTGATGAGAATGCAGCCCAGCCAACAAGACACTTGAGAGTGAGGACCTGAGCAGAGAACACAATGAGCTAGCTGCAGCTGGACTACTGACCAACAAAACTCAAAGTTTCAATCCAATGAGTATTTTTGAACAACTAGTAATTTGTAAACTTTATGAAGTATTTTCTCATATGTACTTTTATTTAATCATCCCACCAATTCAGTAAAAAGAATATCCTTACTCTCTACTCTAATTTTTTAAGTCTCCTATAGGGCAATTTTATTGTTTAAGATCACAAAGGCAGACCATGAAATGATACCCCAAATTTAAAACAATACAAGGTATAATTAAGTAACAATGCTCTTAAAAGTATGAGGCGAGGGTCAGTATTAACCACTTCAGAGTCACCAGGACTGTGGCTAGGGTAAGGCAAATGAGCCATTCACCTTGAGCTCAAAATTTAAGGTAAGGGGTAGACCAAAACATCTCAGTAATCAAGATAAGTTACGTTTTAATTCAATATTAAAAAAAACAATGCCAAAATCCAATATGAGAAAATATCACCCTTTTAAATAAAGACATAAGCCAATGAAACAATCAAAGTGTCCTTTGATAGATGATTGGATAAAGAAGATGTACATAAATACAGTGGAATACTACTCAGCCATAAGAGAAGATGAAATACTCTCGTTTGTGGCATGGATGTGTCTTGAGAATATTATGCTAAGTGAAATAAATCAGACAGAAAAAGTCAAGAACCACATGATTTTACTTTTATGTGGATATAAAACTGAAAGCAAAAAATGAACAAACAAGAAAAACAAACAAAAACTAATAGACACAGACAACAATATGGTGATTACCAAAGGGAAAAAAGTGAAGATAGTATAGGGTAAAAGGGGTCAAATATATGGTGATGGAAGTTTTGACTTTGGATGGTAGACACACAATGCAATATACAGATGCTGTATCATAGAATTGTACATTTGAAACCTATATAATTTTATCAACAATGTGACTGCAATACATTTAATTAAAAAAGAAAAAAATGAAGGATAACAGAAAGTCTATCTACAGATATCAGAAGCTATGATAGAATTAGAAATTACAATTCTGCAGTCACTAATGAATTATCAGATGACAGTGGTGATCCTGACTGTCCCAACATCACCACAAAGGAAACAACCGACATTATATATCTCCTAATGAAATTGCATTGTCACCTCTGAAGAGGTTTTCCCAACAAAGAGAATTGGAATTCATTATGTTAACCAATAGGGAAGAAAAAACATTTGATCATATGTGGAAATAAAGAAATAAACCTTTGATAAAAATTCAACCTCACATCATGGTAATAGCTTTTAGAAACTTACATTAGAATGGAATTTCCATATTTTAAAATCAATAGCAAACATATGTATGTGTGAAATGTTAGACACATTTTTCAATGAAGTCCAAATAGCACATGAATTTATGGTACCAATTCTACTGTTTAAACCTGGACTTGATTGCATAGCAAGGGTATAGCTATGCACAGGAATATGAAATAAAAGTCATGAATAATGAAAAGAAAGAGAAATATGATCTTCTAATTAAACATTTCAAAGAAATTGGTTACCAAATATTCAAATGTATAAGAAACTTCAGGAAGCTGATGGAGAAGATAACTATAGCAAATCAGGAGTCTTACCACACAAAATAAATAGCTAATTAGAATGTGTAATGGAAATGATATAATTGAAAACAGCAGCAATATACAAAATATACATAAAAAGAAAACTAACAAAAGTGTACATGATCTTTATGGAAGCAAATATAAAAATATTTCAGGTAGTCTTAAATAAAAGGAGTCTCTAATAGAGCAATATACTATGTTTATTCATGGTAAACATAATATTGTACAGATGTCTATTGTCCTTAAATTATTTACATGTTTGTGACTTACCGCTTATCAGCAGATGAGTGGTAGCCCAGTATGTACAAGGCATCAAGGAATACACTGAGGACTGAGGGGAGAACCTACTTCAAAATAATGTGCCACAAGGAATCCCCCTACTGTCAATCTTAGGATGTCCCTGAGCTACTAGGCTTAGGTTTCTGCTTGCTTCCTATCGGAGGTTCCAAGAGAAATGAGAGCCTTGGTCTGAGGCCAGCTCACTCAGGTTCCCAGAGAAAAAAGTCTTAGGCCCTGTCAGGAGTCAGAAAAGACCCCTGTGTGAGCTCTGCACGATTCCTCTCCCCATGGAACAAAGTGAGGGTGCCACCACCAGAACCCTACCTCTGCCCGGGTGGGAGTGGCCGGAAGTGCTCTCTCTGACTTCTGCCTTATGAGCTCTGGAGCTTTTGGCTTTGGTCAGAGGTATGTAGTCTAAAGTCAGTAAAGGGTGGAGTCCTAAATTTAGACAGGTATGGAGGTGAGTGATATTTATTAGAACTGAAGGAACACACTTCTCCCAGAATTGAGGCCCTCAGCCCAGAGAGCTCACCCTACTCTGACATTGCCCTACCCTGCCTAGTGTGTCCCTCAAATGGCTCAAGCATGGCTGTTAGGCCTAATGAACCCTCACTTCCACTTAAGGAATTGGTGGGATAGGAAGCCTTGTTCTGAAGAGGAAGCCTCAAGTTAGCAGAAGGAGTAGTCAAAAAACCAGTCAGGAGTGAAGTTTAATATCCTGAGTTAGATTGGTGGTGACAAGCCACTGCAGAACAGAGGAGGCCCCCAGGGTCCCTTCTGCCACTGTCTTGTGGCTTCCTAAAACAGTACCCTTCAGGGAACCAGCAGAGGCAGCTTTTCTTGGAGCCAATGTAGAATCTCCCTACTGGGACTGTGCACATAATCTCTTCCTCTGTCTTCTAGGGTGACCTGTTCATCAACTTAATTGCTTGAACTCCTACCTGCTGTCTCATCATGCCTCGGGGTCAGAAGAGTAAGCTCCGTGCCCGTGAGAAACGCCGCCAGGCCCGCCAGGCCCGTGCTAAGACCCAGACCCAGGTTCTGGAAGGTGCTGAGGCTATTGCAGCAGAGGAAGGAGAGCTCTCCTCTGCCCATCCTGTCCTGGAAGACAGCCCCCAGAATGAGCTTGCTGCTGAGACACCTAGCACTTCTACGGAGCCTCAGGAAACCCCATCTAACACTACTGGAGCTGCTTCCGGCACCGATTCAAATGCAGGTGCCAGCAAACAAGATGAGGCAAGCTCAGAATCCGCAAAGGCCTTGGAGAGCTTTCGCAGAGATCCTTTAAACAAGAAGGTGGTTCTGTTGGTGCAGTTTCTGCTGAAGAAGTATCAAAGTAAAGAGCCAATTACAAAGGCAGATATGTTGAGGTTGGTGATCAAAAAGTACAAGATGCATTTCAGTGAGATCCTGAGAAGAGCCTCTGAGCACATGGAGCTGGCCTTTGGTATTGATTTGAAAGAAGTGGATCCCATCAGGCACTCCTATGCCCTTGTCAGCAAGCTAGACCTCACCTTAGATGGAATGGCAAATGAAGAGAACCTGCCCAAGACTGGCCTCCTGATGATTGTTCTGGGTGTGATCTTCATGAAAGGCAATTGCGCCCCTGAGGAAGCTATCTGGGAAGTGATGAATATGATGGGTGTCTATGCTGATAAAAAGCACTTAATCTATGGGGAGCCCAAGAAGGTCATCACTGAAGATTTGGTGCAGCTAAGGTACCTGGAGTACCGCCAGGTGCCCGACAGTGATCCTCCACGCTATGAGTTGCTTTGGGGTCCAAGAGCCCACGCTGAGACCAGCAAGATGAAAGTCCTGGAGTTCTTAGCCAAGATCTATGATACTGTCCCCAGTGCCTTCCCAGTCTGGTATGAAGAGGCTTTGAGAGATGAGGAAGAGAGAGCCCAAGCAAGAGCTGCAGCCAGGGCTCGTATTGCTATGACTGCGCACTCTAGGGCCGTGACCAGCAGCTCCTCCCACATTAAGTAAAGTCTGAGGCAAGTTCTTCACTTTTTGCTTGAATAATTTTGACAACGTTCTAATAGTGGAGAGCCAGACTGGGGCTGGAAAGTGTATATCATCTTTGTGTTCTTATTGTATGTTGGTAACTTGGAATTTTACCTTTTTTTCTGTTTTTTTGTTGTTTTAGGTTATATTTCAAATGTTGACTTCTGAGGCAGATTGTTTTCTTTGTGGAAGAAAAGAGAAGTCAACATTCTAAGTAGTGGATGGTCAAGGTGGATCTGGAAGTAACACAGTATTTCTGTTGAGTATGGTAACTTTAGAGTTTTATCTTTTTTCCTTTCTTTCTTTTATAACATTTTAAATGTTGATTCTTTAATAGAATGTTTAAGTGATTTCAGAATCTAAATTTACTAATGATTTTAGTTACATGCTTATTTCTTGTAATAGATTTAAGATTAGGAGTTTTATTATTTTGTAAAACAATTTGGGGAAACCTTTCATATTTACTGAACCAGAACAGCACAACATGGCATTGTAATAGGCATTTCTGTGGGACTGTGAAAATATGAGCAGTAAAATTATTGGTATCAAAAAATAGAGGGAGAAAAGTAAAAGATGTTCAGTTTTTGGTTTCCCTTATTCATTTTAGTCTGTTGTTCTATAAAAATAAAAGCTACATACCTGGATTTTCTTAGCTTACTGAAGAATGTAGGAGAAATAAAATGTTTATAAACTAGAGCTCATGTTTACTGTCTCATTTATTTCCCAAATATTAATTGAACAACTGCTCTTTGAAAATCCTGTTAGAAATGGGGAAACTAGGATACAAAACATCCCCACCCTCAGAATTTCACGCTCAAAGAGCAGTAATAATGTAAGGAAGATGGTGAAATAGCCTGTAAGAAAGGGTAAGCAAGAAGGAGAAAAGAGGCAGGGAGGCAGGGAAGAAGTTGGGAGAAGTGGGAATGGGAGGGTGTCTGGATGAAGACAAGGTATAAAATCCCTGAGGGAAGGCAGTTTGGGCTTTGGGAAACTACAAGTCCCTCAGTGAGTACACTGTTAATTTGAGTGGGGTGGTAAGCTGGATGAGGCTTTGGGCTTGGTGAACAGAGGCCAGACAGACACATGGTGTTTCTCAATGTTGAAGGACAAGACCCTGTAGTGGAAACCTGCATTAATAGTTACTTTAGTATCATCAGTAAACCAGAGGAAACCCTCCTCCTGGGGCAGAAATGGAATGTGCCTGTGTTCGTGCTTGGGTGCAGTTGAATGCAGAGCACAAACTAGGTGTTCTATGTACAGAATAAGGGATTTCTGAGACATAAGGGTGAACGTCACTGAAAGTGGGATGCCGAGAAATTACTGTTTTGGCTCTCTTTTCCCTGAACTGGGAGAGAGAAACAGATATTTTAATTAGGTTAACTTGAGTGCAATTTTGCAAACCCCAAGGGAGGATTCCATATCTGGTGATGATGAAATGAATGAAAAAAGGGATGGTTTGGATGAAAAGGCACCTGGGAGGGAAGCAATTGGTCCTTGACACAAGTTCTAGGACCTCTGAATTGTATCCAACTGAGGAAGGGTCCCCTGTACCCAAATTAAGTAACTTATCCTCAAATGGGGAAATTTATTTAGTTTTACTTACTAAGTAGCATTATGGGTGAATTTTGTGTTATTTGTTTTAGAAACCTGTATATTTTTGACATCTTCTGAGGGGAGGGTGATATCATCTGTGGTAAAAGTAAATAAATCATATGATAATTGCCATTCAATTAATACCTAATATTGTCCAATTACTCTGACAAGTGTTTTATGTCCATTGCATACATTCCAACAGTCCTACAAGATAGGGATTATTACACATACTTTTCAGATGAAGAACTTGTAATTTCTCAAATTCACATCACTGATAACTAAAAGAGCTGGTACTAGAACCCTGGTACCAATTTTTTCTAGAACTCACACTTTTCCTCTTCTTCAGCCTGTCTCTTCATTATCTATTCTTCCCATCACTCCAAGATGTATCACAGGCTATAAAAAAACAAGACTTTCTGCCCTACCAGTGTTGCTCAGTGGTTGACTATCAACCTATGAACCAGAAGGTCACGGTTTGATTCTTGGTCAGGGCACATACCCAGGTTTGGAGCTCGATCCCTGGTGGGGGGCATGCAGGAGGCAGCTGATCAATGATTCTCTCTCATCATCTCTCTCTCTCTCTCTCTCTCTCTCTCTCTCTCTCTCCTTCCCTACATTCCTTTCTGAAATCAATAACAATATATTTAATAAAAACACAAGACTTGACTACAAAAGTACTAAAAGCAGTCCTCATGACAGAAGGTGAATATGAGAATAAAGAACAATTTTGGGATTGTCCATGGGCTTCTTTTGCTGAGGATCCTTCTGTTCCTTGTCCCAGAGTCCCTTGAGAGCTAACTCTTCCAGATGCTGGCACAAGTCCTGTGCCAGTCTGTTCCTACATTGCAGAACTTTCCCGCTAGGGATTCCCCAGTGTGCCCTCTGTCCAAACTGGAACCTCATATACTGACCAGCTCTTCACTGTGTCCTCTGGAGGCTGCACCCTGCTTCCTGTGATGCAGGAATCACCTGCCCTCCCCTTGACTAGAGCGTTCCAACACTCTGCAAGTGTACCTTGGAGATATATCCCTCTCAGTGGGACCATTGACATGAAGTCTAGATAACTTATTACCACAGCTCCAGCTCCCACACCCATCTCTACATCAGTCTTCAAAGTATTTTCCAAATGAGCTGGTGGATACAGTCTTATTTCTTACAGAATATACTGGTAATTGATGTGAGACAACCCAAATATTGTCAGTAGGATTTTAAATGGGTGTGTTATTTGAGACTGGCCACTGAACTCATACACCAATGAGTTCATATCTATAAGGTCAATACCCAATGCCTTCCTGGTAGGTCAGAGATGAGGAAAGACCATGGAAATCACTGTGTAACAAACATCTACTGAAGTTGAATTCCTCAGAACCCAGAGTTCTTCTAAGACAGGAATAACGGTTTCTTAACAGTCATGCTATCTTTGAAAAGCAAAGATTAAAATAATTCTCCATCCTTCTGCTGCCTCTGATCTCAGTACTTGCTCCAGAGGAAAATGCTGCCTTCTCCTTGTTTCTAATGACACCTGTATAAGTGTCCTGAATGTTCAGTCATGCTGAGGGTTTCTGGGACTCAAGGATTTGCCCATGCTTCAATAGAACATTCTCATCCTATTGGCACTCTACAGTTTCTTTCAAAGGTAAGTGCAGAAAGGAGCTATTGACTGAATAAGGTGAATCCTCCCTATTGAGATTTTACAGTATTCTTTTGAAAATTAAACATGATCCAGCATTTGAAAGTATCTCCCATATAACAGGATTGGAAAATTGCAAGGCAAAGTGGCCTCTTTAGAAACTCCACCAAGGAATGAAGAGGTTTTTTTTTAAAAAAATAATAATAATAAATTATAGTAGTTGCTTTTGCTTGAGCACCTACTATAACAGTTTATGGGAGAGAGCACGTGCTAATTCATATGGTGCCTTGCTCTCCTCCCTGGGTTGATGGGGAGACTACGCATTCCCAATCCACTTATATTTATGGAAGGGTCTGGGACTACTGTTGACACTGAAATATGAACAGAAACAATGTTTGTCACCCTTAGGACAAGAAGTTTGAAAGCCAGTATGTCACCTCCATGTTTTCTGTTCCTTGATCAGCAAAAACAGAGATTCCTTGTTGGGAAGTAGAACCATCTGATAGGAGCAGACTGGATGCCATATCAGTTTTTACGTGCATGAGAAATAAACTTTGGTTGTTTTAAGCCATTGCAGGTTTGCAGATCTTGTCTGTTGCACTAGCTAGCAGTTGCTATATCTGACTAATGCACAGCTACAATTTTGTGGTTAGATGTATTTAAATATCTTAATTACAAAGTAATAATACATATATTCTTGATACAAAATAACAGCCTCTCCCTCTGCAGATCCCATTAATACTTCAGCTTCAATAATGTTAGGTCGTAATCTTTTGATGAGGTAACCACAATTAACTATCTGATGTGTGCCATTTAAACTTGATCTGAGGGTTTTTATACATAGATGTGCTGTAAAGATGTATTAAATTTTTAACAAACATGATGAAGAATGGGCATATTATTCTGCCTGTTGATCATTCTTCCAGTGTGCCCTGGAACAACGAATTTTACTACTTAACTGAAGGAACTTGAGGCAGCACCTCAGAGCACACATGCCAGGACCATCGGTGTAATAACAAGACAGCATCAAAATTTGGGCCTGCTGAGGTAGTATGAGACCAGAGATTGTCCTAATAAATACCTAAAACCTTTTCTTGGTGAGGACTGGGCTTTTAAAAATAGTCCTCTAAACAAAATGTAGTACATTAATGAAGATTGTTGCAGTTTCAACTGGTATATTTTCCATTATGTGTTCTAAATAGTTATTGACTATGTGTGATCAGCCTTCTAATTTTGTTAAAGAGGTAGCAGGCCTCGCACCTGCCAGGGCCCCGCAAGGCCCACGTGGGTCTGCAGGACGCTGCCCCTTCCGGTGCCCACCCGCGTGACCGGAAGTGCCGGCCTCACGGCTGCGAAGCCCGAGCTCTGGGGGACGAGGCCCGGCTAACGGCTGCTGCCCAGGCAGATCGGAGGGAGCGGACCAGGTCCTGTCAGAGCCAAGGTGCGAGGGGGGCGGAGTGCGCACCGGGGGGCGCTTCCCCAGCAACCCCAGGCCCTTTTCCCCGAAAAGAGGGGCCCCCAAGCCTGACCTCGGCCCCTGCTCTCAGCCCTGGAGACCCCAGAGAGGCCTTGGACAGGGGGCTGTCAGCAGGTCAGCAGAGGGAGGATGTCCAGGTGATGGGAAGACTCAGGGACAGTCAGGGGGTGGGGGCCTTGGTGGGAGGGGCTGGCAGAGGGAGGATGTGCAGGTGATGGGGAGACTCAGGGACAGTCAGGGGGTGGGGCCTTGGTGGGAGGGGCTGGAGGAGGGAGGATGTGCAGGTGATGGGAAGACTCAGGGACAGTCAGGGGGTGGGGGCCTTGGTGGGAGGGGCTGGCAGAGGGAGGATGTGCAGGTGATGGGGAGA
>NW_005871068.1:4192552-4194022 GCF_000147115.1 Myotis lucifugus
CTTGAGTTTGAGAAGAGCAGTTCAACCTTCTGAAGAGTAGAGTAGTGGGCTCTGGAGGGAACAAAATGTTTATGCTCTTGGGTTTCTTTTTCTTCTGTAGATAACTAAATTTTAGGGTTTTAAGTATTTTCAAAAGTTGTTCCTTCTATGAAAAGGTTTATTTGCTTCAGAATCTAAGTTTATTAATGTCATGGATGCCACATTTATTAAATTTGATCTTTAATATTAAGGTTTGTTTATTACAAACCGATTGAAAAGCCTTCATTATGTTCTTTTTCCTACAGTTCAAGGCATAGGAACAGGATTTTTCCTGGGCATTTGAAAATATTTGGGATAACAAAATGGAGAAACAAAAGTAAAGGCTGATTAATTCTTAGCTTGCTTCATTCTCCTTGTTCTTTTCTTATAAAATTAAATAGCATATACCTGGATTTGCTTATCTCCTTTAAAGTTTTTAAGAAAATAAATTTTAATAAAGTTTAATAAATTTGAATTCTTGCTCATCTGTTTTCTTTTCCCCTCCAGCATTAATAGACCATCTGCTCTTTGGAAATATCTAATACCACTAGAGATGGTAAGAAAAAGTAGCCTAATAGCCACTGCCCATAAAATTCAGAGTCTAGCATCAGGATTGGTCATATAAGGAAAATGGTGTCATACAATGTAAGAAATAAGTAAATGACGAGGAACAGAAGAGGTGTGGAAGAGAGCAATTTATTGCCCATCATGTGAGCAAGGCAGTGTTGGGCCTTGGAAATCTCTAGTCCCTCAGGGTGTGGGGGACAGGAAATTTCAGTTGGGCTGCTTGATGCACTGGATGAAGCTGAGGAAGTGGGGGGTATGGACCATACCTTTAGGTGATAGGTCTTAGAGTTGAGTGGCTAAGCCTGGAATGGAAAACAGATCTTAAGAGTTATTTTGGATGTGGGAAAACCCGAGAGAAGTATCCACATGGGGCCAGACTAGACGGGGTCCAGTCTGCTTGCTCCACAGCATGAAATAGGTGTTTGGGGTACAGAATATTCAGAATGTTTCTGAGAAGTAAAAGTAATACTCCCTTTAAGTGAGGTACCAAGGAGCCACTGGAAAGTGTTTCTTCTCATGGACTAGAAGAGCCAGATCTCACTCCATGAAAATGGCACTTTAATTACAATATTTGTGTGTAACTTGAAAAATGCAAGGGTGGGTTCTATTTGTGGTGGTGGTGAAATGAAAAAAATTAAGGGTAGTTTGGATGAAAAGGCACCTGAGAGAGAAGTTGTTGTTCCTTGAGACTAATAAATTGTGAGTGCATCTTGTTAGAGAAGGCAACCTCACACCCTTATTGTATAACAAATGGTCTATTCAGGAATTTCTATTTATTTTTACTTGCTCAGAAACATTTTGGTGATATGGTTTCTATCTATATAAGTGCATGTTCAGTAATAGAAACGGAATCTATGAGAAAGGTGTATAATCTGACATCAAATC
>NW_005871068.1:4194799-4202822 GCF_000147115.1 Myotis lucifugus
GCCCCCCACCACGTTGGGCTTGACAGTGTTGGGGCTGGCTGGGTCTGGTTCTTGCCCAATGGGGGTGGGGCCGGCGGGGTCTGGGTCTCGCATGATTTGGAGGCACTTGTGGCTGGGCAGGAACCTGACTCTGGGTCCCATGGTGTGCCCCAGACTCTGACAGGAGGGAGATTTTCATAGACATTTTACTAGTTTTCTTTCATCTCTGACACTTCTATTATAGAGAAAGGACAAATAGCAATATTAAAATATTTCCTCTAATTAATTCCCTTTTAATGTTTATGAATTTTGTGCATTGGGCCACTAGTCTTACTAATAACTGCCATGCATTAAAAGCACCAAATTCACCTAATGTTGTGCCAGATGGTTTATATTAATCACAAATGAATGTCCACCCTCCTGCATGAATGACTACCAGAATCATTTTGTGGCTAAAGAACTTGGAGTAATCTCACACTCCAGGCTAAAAACTGACAGAGCAGGACTTGACCATTGCTCTGAATTCCTCGAGAGTCCATACCAAGCCAGGCTTCCAAGTCTGTGGTACACCTCATGTCACTTAATCCATTTTTTCTGATTTCAGCTTAAAAAATGTCCTTCAGGTATCAGAAAGCAGAACTTCATAATCAAAATATTGATTTGAAAAGTAACAGCCCCAGCAACAAGCAAGATAATTATCAAAAATATAGACAGAAAATGCTGATATTCAGTGATAATATTAAAATCTACAAGGGAAATATCAGTAAACCACAAAAACTCCAGAGATCACAAAGTCATTTGGCTCAGCCCCTCTACCATAGAGAGTAAAACTCTTAGAAGCAAAATGAACTAAGAGGCTAAGTCTGGCTGGTAAAAGGAAGGAAGAGGTCATTGTTTTTTCAATGACAGCACATCAATATTACTGAGCTATTTGTTTTGGCTGCATATTCTCATCTCACATGATGCCATGCCTCACCAGACCCTCTGCTATGTTTAGAGTAGGAAGATTAGTCAAGAGTTCTCAAAGATATGGCATTACCAAGGAAGCTTTTGACAGGAGAGATAAGAGTCAAGAGGAGGATTCTGAAGAATGAGGACAGGGGAGACACAGAGACTAGCTTGTCTCACCACTCAGACCCAGAAGGCCCAGGAAGAGCTGTCAGGTTGAGCATCCCCTCACCTATTTTCAGGTTTCTCAGGGACATGAGAGCTTTGGTGTACATGGGTGATGTTAAGGTGAAATAAAGAGGAGCTCCAGGGGCCTTCCAGGAGTCAAGGGAAGAATCATGAGTGAGCACTAAGGACACACCCTTACCCTGAACAGACAGGCCCCACGGAGCCTGAATCCTGATGTCACCCCTGGTTGGGCACTAGCAGGAGAGCCTCATGGGCATTCCCTGAACTTTCCTTCTATGGCTCCTCAGATGGTGAGGGCTTTGTCCTGCAGCTGTGAGCGCAGGGAGGGAATCCAGGCCCTGCCAGGAAACAAGGGCAGAACCATCAATTGCAGCTCTGGGGAACATAGACCCTAAGACCATGAGGTGGCACAGAGACTGCCAAAGAGATCATCTCTGAGATTCCTTAGGCAGGGCCCTTAGACCAGTGATGGCGAACCTTTTGAGCTCAGCATGTCAGCATTTTGAAAAACCCTAACTTAACTCTGGTGTTGTGTCACATATAGAAATTTTTTGATATTTGCAACCATAGTAAAACAAAGCCTTATATTTTTGATATTTATTTTATATATTTAAATGCCATTTAACAAAGAAAAATCAACCAAAAATTGAGTTTGCTAGTCACCTCTGACGCGCGTGTCATAGTTTCGCCATCACTGCCTTAGACTGATTCTGTAAGAAGGGTATTAGAGATGTGAGGGCCTTGCTCTGAGGGGAGGGTCCTCAGGTAAGGAAAGGAAGGAGTGCCAAGCATCTTCCAACAGTCAAGGTGAGAAACCTGAGTGAGAATTTCGGGAACCCATTCCTCTCAGAAATGTAAGGGCCCAAGTGTACCCCCCTTGCTACTGCCATGGGATACCTGGGCATTGTTGGCATGATGTGACATAATCACCTCCTACTATGGTGTCATAAGGGGGTGGCTAAGGGACTTGGTCTAAGGGTATGGCCTGAGGCCAGTAGTGGGAGGATTTCTAGCTTTCCAGAGGCCAAGGTGAATACTAGGAGGACTAAGGTAACCACAGCCCCCACCCCACCCCCAATGGTAAGAACACCATAAAAGTAATTCCTAACTCAGCCTCAAGAATCTGAGGACAGGTATGGTCTGACAAGGAGATCCTCATATTCCCCATTGCCCTCATGGTGGTCCTGGCCTTGAGATGAGGGGCAGGCCCAAGGGTTAAGGAAGAATTATACTACATGAGAACAGTGGGTCAAAGCAAGGCCTGAGGGTCCATCAGCCTCTAAATAGAAGGGATGACAAGGCACCAGACTCCCACACTGGCTTTCAGCACTTGAAGTCCAAGGACAGGGCTAGCAAACTGAAGCTCCCCCAACACTTACTTTACTTGGTCCATGGGAGGTGAAATCCTTAGTTTGAAGATGTAAGCACTATTCAACTAAAAGAGTGGGGACACAAGGCCAGATATGTAGCCAAATGAGGACTTTTAGTGAGGACTGAGGACCCCAAAGGGACCAGGACAGGAAACCACATTCAACACTGGGAATACTTGCACTGGGCTGATGAGTTGAAGGCCTCCTTCACTTCATTCTTTTTGGTCCCATGGATTGCCACCAGTTGAGTGATGCTCTTCAATGTGAAATAACAGACTCCTCAAACTCAAAGACTGCCTGCCCCTATAGTCACCTCAGTATGCCTCAGGTAGGACTGGCAGGATGCAGCACAAAATTTTCCCAAAGCAAAGGATGAAGGTTTTTATAGTGGTGCCCTTGAGGGGAGGTGCAAATGCAGACTTCCTTACAATCAAGGTGTTACTCCTATGCCAAAGCTGCACCTACATTCTTGACCTTCATCCTCCAGGAGCTCTCATTACCTATCTTTCAAGTACCCTCCTCACCATTTTCTCTGACCATAGTCATCATGCCTAGAGGCACAAGAGTAAGAACTATAATAATCAGAATCAACAAGATTCCCAAGAGTAAACCCAGAGCCTCAGGATATTGGAGGCAGCTGCCACAATAGAAAAAATGCTCCCCGCATTCTCATCTTCTGGTTTGGAACATAATCCCCAGAACTCATCAGCTACTGATCTAACTGGTACTTCCCAGGCATCTTGGAGAGCTCCAAAAACCTCTATTACTCTTCAGGTGCATGTCACACAATATCTGAGAACAGCCAATATGAGATACATTCATGTTGCTCTGAGGTCCTATCTCTAGAGAACACATGCTGTGACCCTCTAATGATGGAGATGACTATCTTGAAGAACTTTATCTTGTACAAGTACAGAGTGAAGCAGGCCATTCTGTAGAAAGACATGCTAACCATTGTCAATCAAAAGTAATGCCAATAAGATCTTTCTTGTTGAGATCCTCAAGAAAGCCTCCGACAGCATTGAGGATCTCTTTGTGGTTGACATGAAGGAAATGGACTCAGAAAAACCTCCCTGTGAACTTGTCAGTAAACGGAATCTCCCCAATAAGGTGAAGGTGCCTGCTGGCAGGGGGTTACCGAAGACTGGTCTCCTGATGAATGTCCTGGGTATGGTCTTCATGAATGGCAACTGTGCCAGTGAGGAAGAGACCTGGGCCTTCCTGAATGCCATGCGAGTGTTCCCTGGAGGAAACAGTACATCCATGGGGAAACTAGGAAGCTTATCACCAAAGATCTAGTGAAGCTAGAGTACCTGGGGTACTGCCAGGTGCCCCAACACTGATCTTCCATGCTACGACTTCCTCTGGGGCCCCAAAGCTTACACAGAAACAACCAAGATGGAAATTCTGGAATTTTGGGCCAAGCGCAACAATAGCATAACAAGTGCGTTCCCATCACAAAATGAAGAAGCTTTGAGAGAGGAGGTAGAAAGAGCACAAGCCAGATGGGCAACCAGGGCTGGCACTGGTACCACAGGCAGGAAATGTTCCATGGCCCGCTCCACTATTTTCTCCACAACTAGTAAAATATGAGGAATGATTTTTGTCATGAAAAAATATATGACATCATGATAGAATGTTGGATGGACATGGGATAGAATCCCACAGAAAAATTGTTGGAACAATAAAATAGAAAAAAATATCATCCACTCTGATTTTCCTTCCTCTTTTCCATTTTTTCTTTTGTAAATTTAATTGTTTTATACCTCCATATGCTGCGCTTATTAAAGCATGTAGTATAGAGTAAATCTTAGCAAATTAGATCTCTTCCACCCATAATCCTCTATTCCCCAAAAGTAATTGTGCATGTGCCTTTTGGAAGGCCCTGTGTTAGTACTAGAGATAGTAAGATAAAGACCCAGCCTATCTTCATATAAACTTTCCTAGAAGGAGCTTCAATCACATAAGGAGGATGTTGAAATACTTTCTATTCTTTATAGGAAATTTAAAGGGGTGGGTGATTTGGGAAGTGAGTCATGGTTTAAATTTGGTGACACTGCAAGTCAGCCTCTGAGATGTCTTCCTCAGTTAGGCTACATGGTGGAGAAGATAAGACTTTGGGACTGGTGAGCAGAAGCCAGACACTCAGATGAGTTGTCTGAGTTGAGAGAGACAATATTTGCATAGAAAACAGCACTGTTGTGTAAGGTCTAAAATGAAGGCCCAATAATATGTGCTGCCTTGACCTGCCATGAAACCAGCATGACCTCACATTGCCAACTGCAAGTTCCAATCCATACTCTTCACTTGCTGATAAAGTCCCTACCCCAAATCCATCTTTTTGAAGGGACAAAGCCTCCATCTTATTTATTCCTAAGTAGTGGATTTCTCTTCTTTACCGTCCTGTGGACTTTGCAAACCATCTGATTACATGCTGCAGGGGAAGTAGAGGTCACCTCATCCTCTTGATACCCCACAGCCTGCCTCCCCCAGAACTTGCTCTTTCACTGTTCCTTCATGTAACCCTGCCCGATTGCCACTGTGCGGTTGGTGGTGTCCCTCTCCCCCACCTTGTGAGCTTGCATCATTGTTAGTTGCTGTATAGCTTATCTCTACAGGGCCCAGTGTTGTGGTTTTTGGACACCCCATTACCATAGCGCAGAAATCCCTTCCTCATCCCAAGGGGTATAATAGGGACTATTGAACATGCTCTTAGGAATTAATTTGGTAGGGCAGATAATCCAGAAAAACAATCTTGGTCTGCGTCAATGTATTCATTATCTCAGGCTGACCTAACAACACACCTAGACTGGATGGCTTAATCAATGGAAATTGATTTTCTCACAGTTCTGGAGGCTGGAATTCTAATGTAAGGAGCTGGCAGGTTTGGTTTGCTCTGAGCCCTCTCTCCTTGGTTGCAGATGGCTACCCTCTTCTCCTGGCTGTCCCTTGTGTGAGTGCATGCCTGCTGTCTCCTTGGCTGACCTAAAGTCTTATTAGAACCCCACTAAATTTGCATCATGGCCTATTTTAATGGCCTCATTTTAACTTAACCATCACTTTAAAGACATTATCTCCAACTAGAGCCACATTCTTTGGTACTGTGGGTTATGAACTCAACATGAATTTGGGGGACCCAATGCAGCCCCCAACAGGCAGGAATCAAATGTGTCTTTGCTATTCTCTTAATGAAGGAAAATAGAGTACACAAATAGGTGTTCTATGCACACTCTCTCCAGGGAGTTTCTGACAAATAATGGTGAAGGTGAACAGAAGCCATCATGTTGACACTTTTTGCCTTGTAGTTGTAGAGTCAGATCCCACTGTATTAAAAGAGCATTTTTCCCTAGCTGGTTTGACTCAGTAGAGAGAGCATCAGCCTGTGGACTGAAAGGTCCCAGGTTTGATTCTGTTCAAGGACAAGTGTACTGGTGCAGGCTCTATCCCCATTAGGGGGGGTGCAGGAGGCAGCCAATCAATGATTCTCTCACATCACAGATTTTTTATTTCTCTCCCCTTCACCCTTCCTCTCTGAAATCAATATATATATATATATATATATATATATATATATATATATATATATATATGCACTAGTGGCCTGGTGCACAAAATTTGTGCACAGGAAGGGGGGTTCCCTTAACCCCTCAGCCCAGGCTGCACCTTCTCCAATCGGGGACATCCCTCTCGCAATCTGGGATTGCTGGCTCCAAACTGCTCACCTGCCTGCCTGCCTGCCTGATCACCCCTAACTGCTTCTGCCTGCCTGCCTGATTGCCCCCAACTGCCCTCCTCTGCCGGCCTTATCACCCCTAACTGCCTCTGCCTAAGCCCCCACCACCATGGCTTTGTCTGGAAGGAAGTCGGACATCTGGAAGATGGCCGGTCGACCTGTTCTAATTAGCATATCAACTTTTAATTAGTATATATATTTTAAAAAGAGCATTTCATCTGGAATACCTTTAGTGGACTTAGGCGAGTTCTAAGGGAGGGCTAGGTTTTGGAAGGAAAGAAGAAGAACATAAAATGTAGGTGGTTTGGATTGAAGGACAGCTGGAAAGGATTGAATGAGGTATTCCTTGATGAAATTCTTGAAACTATAAGTTGCATCAGGGTCATGGGGGGTGGGGGACCAGCAAACCAATATCAAATAACAAATGCTCTAATGGAGAAAAGCTACTTAATTTTAAATTGCAAATCAAAATTTTAGCTGATTTGGTGTTGTTCTGTCTGAGAGTATCACATTTTCTCTGACATATCCTGGATTTTTTTTTAAAAAAAGCCTAATGATACTGTGTAGGTAAACATCAACTGGCTTTCATTTAAAAGCCAGTGTTTGCCAGTCATCTTGACAGATGCTTCACATACCACACGTACATTTCCACAGTTTCAAATTCTAGGGTTTATCACAGTCAGTTGGCGATGGTGAACTTGCCATATTCTGATAGTCACAAGAATGTAAGTGACATAACTAGACTAGACCCCTGGTCTGAATTCATCTAGAGCAAGCATGTCAAACCCACAGCCGGCACACAATGTCCAAACTCTCCCACTCTGATGCAGACCTTGTATATCTGCATTTACTTTTCTTCTCACTGCTTCAAACTATATCTCAGGAAAGTAAATAAAAAGTTTTGTGCTCCATATGGTGGACTGGAATGCATAGCCAGAGCACTAAGCATAACAGACCGTTGAGAAATGTGAATCATGAAAGGCAGGAGATAATATCCAGTGATAATATGATCACGTAAGATGGGACGTTACAAAATTACCTGGCTCAGCCTGTCTCTTAGAGTAAGGAAATCGTTAGGAACAGGAGTTCATAAACAGCCAAGTCTGGGTCCTAGAGAGAAGCAATAGAAGATCCTGGGTTGTATGTCTTTGCTTTTGTTTTTGTCTGGAACCTGCCATCTACCCTGGGTCCTCTGCCTGTACCTCCGTCTCCCCATCTCACATCACACCTGGGACACAGACCTGTTTTCTGTGAGACCTTGCAGTAGGGAGGTTAGTCAAGAGTTTGCATTTTTTTAAACTAAATTTTATTGGGGTGACATTGGTCAACATGAACATAGAGGTTTCATGTGTGGGTTTCTTTGTTACAAGATCTGTATACAGCACCACGTGCCCACCACCCACAGTTAAATCTCCTGTCATCTCATATTATGACTCCCTTACCTCTGGCAACCACAGCACGGCTATTCACATTCATAAGTTTAAGTTTTAAATCCCACATATGAGTTAAATCATATGGTCCCTAGCTTTTTCTGTCTGACTTAATTACTTAGCATAATGTTTTCAAGGTCCATCCATGTTGTTGTAGATGATGCTATTTCATGCTTTTTTTAATCTTTTATTTATTTATTTTATTTATTGTCTAAAGTTTTACATATGTCTCCTTTTCCCCCGATTGCCCCCCCCCCCAGCCATTCCCACCCCGGGCACCCTCGAACAAACCCACTCCAACGCCCAGGGTCTGTCTTCATTGTCAAGCTGAGATGGAGCTAAACAAGGCCGCGGGTTCGCTTAGAAAATGTAAA
>NW_005871068.1:4202922-4204521 GCF_000147115.1 Myotis lucifugus
CCCGCCCCCGCCATTTGTCTCTGGATCTATTTTGTTCATCCAATCATGTTGATCATTATATCCCACATATGAGTGGGATATGTGACATTTATCTTTCTCGGACTGGTTATTGCGCTTAGCATAATGCTCTCCAGGTCCCCACATGCTGTTGCAGATGGTGACAGTTCCTTCTTTTTTGTAGCGGCGTAGTATCCATTGTGTCTCATCTTTTTAATGGCTGAGTAGTATTCCGTTGTGTATGTCTACCACTCTTCCTTATCCAGTCCTCTGTGGAAATGTCACCCCAATAAAATTAAATAAGCAAACAAAACCCCAGTATATTCTATTACATAAAAATAGCTTAGTCTTTGCCTCAATGATTTAGTCATAAATTGAGAGAAAATATCCGTTGAAATTTAAATATAGAGTTCATACGCCTGTCTTGTAATGTATATATTTAATTTGTGTATAGAATAAAACACGTTTTAATGAAAGAAAAAAAAAGAGTTTTCAGGGATGTGGCCTTCCCCAGGAAGCCTTTCCTTCAGGAGGCCGGAGCCCCGATGAGGACCCGGATGAAGGCCCCAGTCACAGAGCGAGGCCTGCAGACCCTTCCCTCATCGGCTCTGAGGCCTCCCTGTGAGCTGGTGGGGGGCGGGGGGAGACACCCTGGGCGGAGAGGGCCTTGCCTCAGGGCTGGGCCAGGGAAGGGTCCGCGGTCCTGAGGGGAGTGCAGGTGACCACCCCTGTGAGAGGGCGGGGTGTCCACCCAGAACACAGGGGGCGCCCGAGGTCCCGCCGGCGGTCGGCCTGGAGAGGCCCTGTCCCTTTAACTGCGGGGCAGCGCCCAGCTTCCTCCCGGGGCGCCTGGGAAGGGAGCCCTCCCCTCAGGGGGGTAGAGTGAGAAGGCCCTGGCTGTGGCCCCCATCAAGGTGAGGAGGGGAATGAGGATGAGCGCCCCCCTCAGCGGGCCCCGCCCTCCCCCCTCAGCGGGCCCCCGCCCCTCTCCCCCCTCCCCCGCCCTGCCCCGCCCCTGCTCTCAGGCCTGGGAGACCCTGGGCACCACGCAGGCGCAGGGCAGAGGGAGATTCCCGCCAAGGGTCTCGGGAGGGAGTGGGCCCGGGTTGTGGGGGCGGCGTGTTCAGCAGGGAGACTGAGTAACACCCCAGCAGAGCCAGGTGAGTGGACTCGGGAGGACGCCCGCCCAGGGCCTAGGCTGCTCCAGGCTCCCTGAGGGGCCCAGCATGGCGGCCGGCCGGTGGGGTGAGCCTTCCTGTCCCACTTGGCGGGTCAGGACACCGAGGGCCTTGGCCTGAGGGAAGGGCAGCGCGTCCTGAAGGAAGTCAGGGTGGGAAGTCGGAGGGGCCCGGGGCGGCCCACCCTCAGCGAGGTGGCCGGGACCTTGCAGCTGCCCTCACCCTGGGAGGAGGCCCAGGCAGCGAGGCTATCAGGCCGCCTCTGGGGGCTGGACGGGGCGGGGGCGGGGGGGGTTGTTCTGAGGGCGGGCACTGCCCGGGCCCCCTTGGGGACCAGGCTCAGAGGTCAGAGGGCCCCGGGACCGGCCCACCCTCAGCGAGGCCGCCTCTGGGAGCAGGACGGGGGTTGGGGGCGCTTGTTCTG